>NC_052329.1:2005282-2017015 GCF_016432855.1 Salvelinus namaycush
GATGGTGTTTCCTAAGGATGCAGGCTGTGGTTGATAAGCTCACTCTGATGTTATGGAAGATGGCAGGGGTTTCCAATCATCTGTTGTTGGATTTCCCTGCAGTCTTAGGGCATTATGTTCCAACTACCGTTGGCACAATGGCAGCTTCCTGTTTGTCTGTAAACAGACGCGTTCTACCACCATGTGGTCTTCGTTGGTCTTCGTCTTTTCAGTTCTACAAAAAACAAAATAGCGTACAGTACACTGAACACTACAGTAATACAGTATACAAGATAAACACGTTACAAAGCAGTATAGCTCCCAGTTTCATACATACTGTAAGACATGAAACATTGACTTGGTTTCCCCTTACAGTACGTATTGGAATTCTACAGTCTTTACTGTGCTTTACGTTGTTCTACTGTCAAGTAGTAAAAGTACAAGAGAGATCCGATGTCTGTAGTACAAACCTGTTCTCGTTTTGGAACGTCCGGTTGATGGATGCTATGGTGAAGCAGCTCATATTGGGCTGCACTCTCTGCCTCTCTCAAGGTCAAACCGTTGTTGACCACATGGTCTGCCCAGCCTCTCTCAAGGTCAAACCGTGGTTGACCACATGGTCTGCCCAGCCTCTCTCAAGGTCAAACCGTGGTCGACCACATGGTCTGCCCAGCCTCCCTCAAGGTCAAACCATGGTTGCCCAGCCTCTCTCAAGGTCAAACCATGGTTGACCACATGGTCTGCCCAGCCTCTCTCAAGGTCAAACCATGGTTGCCCAGCCTCTCTCAAGGTCAAACCATGGTTGACCACATGGTCTGCCCAGCCTCTCTCAAGGTCAAACCATGGTTGCCCAGCCTCTCTCAAGGTCAAACCATGGTTGACCACATGGTCCACCACAGTCACCCGAATTTCATCAGGGATTACTCACCTTGTTCCACCCTCCACCCTACCTCTACCTCTCTGCCAAGTTTGCTTCCATTGTTCTCCATACACATGAGTAATCACCTGCAACCTTTTAATCCATACCAAAGGTCTGATTGCAAAGTGTCATCTGGTTCAGGTTATTAATCAACCTACCAGGGTGTTTAACAAACACTACAGGAACAAGATCATCCACATGTATCGATCACATTTTTACTAATACTATAGAACTCCGTTCTGAAGCTGTATCCGTCCCCATTGGCTTTCCATTATATTGTGATCACTGCATCCAAAGTTCCAACTGGCCTAATATAGTGTATTTTTGCTGTGACTCTTATGTGGACGATGTTAAAAATATGTGTTGGTCTGATGTGATTAACGAGGAGCATCCAGACGCTGCACTTGATTCATTTACGAAATTGCTCCTTCCAATTATTGATAAACATGCACCTGTTAAGAAACTGACTGTTAGAACTGTTAAGGCTCCATGGATCGATGAGGAATTGAAAAACTGTATGGTTGAAAGAGATTGGGCAAAAGGAATGGCTAATAAGTCTGGCTGTACATCTGACTGGCTGACTTACTGCAAATTGAGAAATGATGTCTCTAAACTCAACAAAAAGAAGAAACTTTATTATGAAGCCAAGATCAATGATATAAAGTACTTTAACTGGAATTATGGGCAGAAAGACAAATCCAACTCCATCTTTCATCGAATCAGATGGCTTATTCATCACAAAACCATTTGATGTTGCCAATTATTTTAATGATTACTTCATTGGCAAAGTGGACAAACTTAGGCAGGAAGTGCCAACAACAAACAGTGAGCCATCATAGTTTAAGTTTGTTCCCGCCTAAACGAGTCTGACCACTAATCAGAGACAGGAAAAGAGCAGGAGTAGGCTTTTGTAGGCTACAGTCCAAGCTATGTCTTCCCATGGCGCGACTGCTGTCGGCATCCAAACATCATCCGATTTGAATAAACGCTTAGCGGTAAGGACGACAGCAGCGGTGTAGCCTACGGGTGATACGGATAGCACTTATTATTGATATCTAGCGTACCTTAGTCAACATTTTTTTTTTTTTATACAATCCTACAGTTTTTTGTGTCACCTCTATTAGAATCCTATTGAACTCCAATTCGAATCCTATCAGAATCCTATTGGACTCCTATTAGAATCCTATTGGACTCCTATTGGACACCTATTGGACTCCTATTGGACACCTATTGGACTCCTATTATACTCCTATTGGACTCCTATTAGCATCCTATTGGACTCCTATTGGACACCTATTAGAATCCTATTGGACTCCTATTAGAATCCTATTGGACACCTATTGGACTCCTATTGGACTCCTATTAGAATCCTATTGGACTCCTATTAGAATCGTATCGATCCTATTAGAATCCTATTGGACTGCTTTTTTTCCTATTGGAAAGTAATCCTAATGGATCCTATAGGATTCTCGCAATTAGTACTGATCTCAGGTCAGGTGTGTATTAGTACTGATCTCAGGTCAGGTGTGTATTAGTACTGTATTAGTACTGGTCTCAGGTCAGGTGTGTATTAGTACTGGTCTCAGGTCAGGTGTGTATTAGTACTGGTCTCAGGTCAGGTGTGTATTAGTACTGGTCTCAGGTCAGGTGTGTATTAGTACTGATCTCAGGTCAGGTGAGTCTATAAGTATTCAACCCCTTTGTTAGGGCAAGCCTAAATAAGTTCAGGAGTAAAAATGTGCCTAACGAGTCACATAATAAGTTGCGTGGACTCAATAATAGTGTTTAACATATTTTTTTTTATGACTACCTCATCTCTGTACCCCCACACATACAATGATCTGTAAGGTCCCTCAGTCGATAGAAGAAAAACTGAGGATGGATCAACAACATTGTAGTTACTCCATAATACTAACCTGAACGACAGAGTAACACAACAAAATATGTAAAAAGTCCAAGGGGTGTTAATACATTACCGTATCGCTTTACAACTATATGAGTCGATTAGATTTTTACTGTTCAGCCATTTTATTATTGAAAACTAGATCATAAAAAAAAAACACTCACAAAATTTGACGTTACAGGAGTGCTTCCATTTGCAACAAACTCAGGAACCTATTAGGTCAATATGCCTACAGTACTTTACACATTTTTCAAACTAGATTTATTTTTTACTGAGTACGGAAATAATCTCTCATGGCATCGATATTTACACAGAATCAATACATACGGGACCACTGTTAACAACCGATGGATAACCTTTCTAACCTCGGAGTGGATCAAGATACAAGGCAGTGTAAGTTTAGCCAGCAGTGACCACCTCTGTAACTTTTGACTGTGAACATGGTTGAACCTGCAGCGTGATCCTGCATCTAGACATTCTCTGTATAAAACCAGTAGAGAGAGAGAGACTGTCCAAATGGTTAAATCTATCAGGCATCTATCTCTCCTGTTATAGTAAATCAGGCATCCAGCTCTCCTGTTATAGTAAATCAGGCATCCAGCGCTCCTGTTATAGTAAATCAGGCATCTATCTCTCCTGTTATAGTAAATCAGGCATCCAGCTCTCCTGTTATAGTAAATCAGGCATCCAGCTCTCCTGTTATAGTAAATCAGGCATCTATCGCTCCTGTTATAGTAAATCAGGCATCTATCTCTCCTGTTATAGTAAATCAGGCATCCAGCTCTCCTGTTATAGTAAATCAGGCATCCAGCTCTCCTGTTATAGTAAATCAGGCATCCATCTCTCCTGTTATAGTAAATCAGGCATCTATCTCTCCTGTTATAGTAAATCAGGCATCCAGCTCTCCTGTTATAGTAAATCAGGCATCCAGCTCTCCTGTTATAGTAAATCAGGCATCTATCTCTCCTGTTATAGTAAATCAGGCATCCATCTCTCCTGTTATAGTAAATCAGGCATCCATCTCTCCTGTTATAGTAAATCAGGCATCCAGCTCTCCTGTTATAGTAAATCAGGCATCCAGCTCTCCTGTTATAGTAAATCAGGCATCCAGCTCTCCTGTTATAGTAAATCAGGCATCCAGCTCTCCAGTTATAGTAAATCAGGCATCCAGCTCTCCTGTTATAGTAAATCAGGCATCCATCTCTCCTGTTATAGTAAATCAGGCATCCAGCTCTCCTGTTATAGTAAATCAGGCATCCAGCTCTCCTGTTATAGTAAATCAGGCATCCAGCTCTCCTGTTATAGTAAATCAGGCATCCAGCTCTCCTGTTATAGTAAATCAGGCATCCAGCTCTCCTGTTATAGTAAATCAGGCATCCATCTCTCCTGTTATAGTAAATCAGGCATCCATCTCTCCTGTTATAGTAAATCAGGCATCCAGCTCTCCTGTTATAGTAAATCAGGCATCCATCTCTCCTGTTATAGTAAATCAGGCATCCATCTCTCCTGTTATAGTAAATCAGGCATCCAGCTCTCCTGTTATAGTAAATCAGGCATCCAGCTCTCCTGTTATAGTAAATCAGGCATCCAGCTCTCCTGTTATAGTAAATCAGGCATCCAGCTCTCCTGTTATAGTAAATCAGGCATCCAGCTCTCCTGTTATAGTAAATCAGGCATCCAGCTCTCCTGTTTAGTAGATCAGTAGACTTAACCCTGACATAGTCATGATCAGTAGACTTAACCCTGACATAGTTATTATCAGTAGACTTAACCCTGACATAGTCAATATCAGTAGACTTAACCCTGACATAGTCATGATCAGTAGACTTAACCCTGACATAGTCATTATCAGTAGACTAACCCTGACATAGTCATGATCAGTAGACTAACCCTGACATAGTCATTTCAGTAGACTTAACCCTGACATAGTCATGACCACCAGACTTAACCCTGACATAGTTATGATCAGTACACTTAACCCTGACATAGTCATGACCACCAGACTTAACCCTGACATAGTTATGATCAGTAGACTTAACCCTGACATAGTCATTATCAGTAGACTTAACCCTGACATAGTCATGATCAGTAGACTTAACCCTGACATAGTCATGATCAGTAGACTTAACCCTGACATAGTCATGATCAGTACACTTAACCCTGACATAGTCATTATCAGTACACCTAACCCTGACATAGTTATGATCAGTACACCTAACCCTGACATAGTCATTATCAGTAGACTTAACCCTGACATAGTTATTATCAGTAGACTTAACCCTGACATAGTCATTATCAGTAGACTTAACCCTGACATAGTTATTATCAGTAGACTTAACCCTGACATAGTCATTATCAGTAGACTTAACCCTGACATAGTTATTATCAGTAGACTTAACCCTGACATAGTCAATATCAGTAGACTTAACCCTGACATAGTTATGATCAGTAGACTTAACCCTGACATAGTTATGATCAGTAGACTTAACCCTGACATCGTTATGATCAGTAGACTTAACCCTGACATAGTTATGATCAGTAGACTTAACCCTGACATCGTTATGATCAGTAGACTTAACCCTGACATAGTTATGATCAGTAGACTTAACCCTGACATAGTTATGATCAGTAGACTTAACCCTGACATAGTCATGATCAGTACACTTAACCCTGACATAGTCATTATCAGTAGACTTAACCCTGACATAGTCATTATCAGTACACCTAACCCTGACATAGTCATGATCAGTACACCTAACCCTGACATAGTCATGATCAGTAGACTTAACCCTGACATAGTTATGATTACTAGACTTAACCCTGATATAGTCATTATCAGTAGACTTAACCCTGACATAGTCATCACCAGTAGACTTAACCCTGACATAGTTATTATCAGTAGACTTAACCCTGACATAGTTATGATCAGTAGACTTAACCCTGACATAGTCATTATCAGTAGACTTAACCCTGACATAGTTATTATCAGTAGACTTAACCCTGACATAGTTATTGTCAGTAGACTTAACCCTGACATAGTTATTATCAGTAGACTTAACCCTGACATAGTTATTATCAGTAGACCTAACCCTGACATAGTTATTATCGGTAGACTTAACCCTGACATAGTCATCACCAGTAGACTTAACGCTGACATAGTTATCATCAGTAGACTTAACCCTGACATAGTCATCACCAGTAGACTTAACCCTGACATAGTCATTATCAGTAGACTTAACCCTGACAAAGTCATTATCAGTAGACTTAACCCTGACATAGTCAGTATCAGTAGACTTAACCCTGACATAGTCATTATCAGTACACTTAACCCTGACATAGTCATTATCAGTACACTTAGCTCAGAGTGAAATAAAATACTAATAGTGTACCATGAACTGCTTGCTTACGAGCCCATCCCAACGATGCAGAGTTGGAAAATAAAATACACAAGAATGGAGCTATATACAGGAAGTACCAGTATCAGATCAATGTGGAGCTATATACAGGAAGTACCAGTATCAGATCAATGTGGAGCTATATACAGGAAGTACCAGATCAATGTGCAGCTATATACAGGGAGTACCAGATCAATGTGGAGCTATATACAGGGAGTACCAGTACCAGATCAATGTGGAGCTATATACAGGAAGTACCATATCAATGTGGAGCTATATACAGGAAGTACCAGATCAATGTGGAGCTATGTACAGGAAGTACCAGATCAATGTGGAGCTATATACAGGAAGTACCATATCAATGTGGAGCTATATACAGGAAGTACCAGATCAATGTGGAGCTATGTACAGGAAGTACCAGATCAATGTGGAGCTATATACAGGAAGTACCATATCAATGTGGAGCTATATATATATATATATATACAGGAAGTACCAGTACCAGATCACGCGTCTCCTTCCTGAGGGGTATGACGGCTGCTTGGTCCCATGGTGTTTAAACTTGCGTACTATTGTTTGTACAGATGAAAGCGGTACCTTCAGGCGTTTGGAAATTGCTCCCAAGGATGAACCAGACTTGTGTGAAGGTCTACAATTTTTTTGCTGAGGTCTTGGCTGATTGTTGGAAAAATCACTTGTGTCATGCACAAAGTAGATGTCCTAACCGACTTGCCAAAACTATAGTTTGTTAACAAGACATTTGTGGAGTGGTTGAAAAACAAGTTTTAATGACTCTAACCTAAGTGTATATAAACTTCCGACTTCAACTGTATATAGACCAGTGAGTGTGTATATAGTGTGTATATACTGTATATAGTCTAGTGAGTGTGTATATAGTGTGTATATATATAGTCTAGTGAGTGTGTATAGAGTCAGTGCAAGGTAAGCCAGTACAGATAGTTCGGTTAACCATTAATTGACTATTTAGCAGTCTTATGGCTTGTTGGTCCACGTGCCGATGCTCCGGTACCGTTTGCCGGACGGTAACAGAGTGAACAGTCTCGGAAGGCTTCCTCTGACACGGCCTGTTGCCCCAAGCAGAGACATCACCAACCTTTATCAAAATGAAATGGAAAACAACCGTGCTTTTGTTTGGCAGTAATAGCTGTTATAGAGTCATGGAACGTTGTACTGCATGGACTGAGGTTGAAAGGACAGTCACAGGACGATTGAATAGGGAGATTTCCAATAGCATGGTCATCAGACTGTTAAATAGCCATCACTAACTCAGTGAGGCTGCTGCCTACACTGAGCACCAATCACTGGACACTTTAATAAATGGATCACTAGTCACTTTAAACAATGATACTTTAAATATCTTACATTACTCATATCACATGTATACATATCACATGTATATATCTATTGCATCTTGCCTATGCCGCTCGGCCGTCGCTCATCCATACTTATATGTACATATTCTCATTCACCCCTTTAGATTTGTGTGTATTAGGTAGTTGTTTAGGAATTTGTAATATTATTTGTTAGATATTACTGCGCTGTCGGAACTAGAAGCACAAGCATGTCGCTACACTCGCATTAACATCTGCTAACCATGTGACCAATCACATCTGCTAACCATGTGACCAATAACATCTGCTAACCATGTGACCAATCACATCTGCTAACCATGTGACCAATCACATCTGCTACCATGTGACATTAACCTGCTAACCATGTGACCAATAACATCTGCTAACCATGTGACCAATAACATCTGCTAACCATGTGACCAATAACATCTGCTAACCATGTGACCAATAACATCTGCTAACCATGTGTATGTGACCAATAACATCTGATAACCATGTGCATCTGACCAATCACATCTGCTAACCATGTGTATGTGACCAATAACATGTGCTAACCATGTGACCAATCACATCTGCTAACCATGTGACCAATAACATCTGCTAACCATGTGACCAATAACATCTGCTAACCATGTGACCAATAACATCTGCTAACCATGTGACCAATAACATCTGCAAACCATGTGACCAATAACATCTGCTAACCATGTGCATCTGACAATCACATCTGCTAACCATGTGTATGTGACCAATAACATCTGCTACCATGTGACCAATAACTCTGCTAACCATGTGTATGTGACCAATAACATCTGATAACCATGTGTATGTGACCAATAACATCTGCTAACCATGTGTATGTGACCAATAACATCTGATAACCATGTGTATGTGACCAATAACATCTGCTAACCATGTGTATGTGACCAATAACATCTGCTAAGCATGTGACCAATAACATCTGCTGACCATGTGACCAATAACATCTGCTAACCATGTGACCAATAACATCTGCTAACCATGTTTTTGTGACCAATAACATCTGCTGACCATGTGTATGTGACCAATAACATCTGCTAACCATGTGTATGTGACCAATAACATCTGCTAACCATGTGTATGTGACCAATAACATCTGCTGACCATGTGTATGTGACCAATAACATCTGCTAACCATGTGTATGTGACCAATAACATCTGCTAACCATGTGTATGTGACCAATAACATCTGCTGACCATGTGACCAATAACATCTGCTAACCATGTGACCAATAACATCTGCTAACCATGTCAATGTGGAGCTATATACAGGAAGTACCAGTATCAGATCAATGTGCAGCTATATACAGGGAGTACCAGATCAATGTGGAGCTATATACAGGGAGTACCAGTACCAGATCAATGTGGAGCTATGTACAGGAAGTACCAGATCAATGTGGAGCTATATACAGGAAGTACCATATCAATGTGGAGCTATATACAGGAAGTACCAGATCAATGTGGAGCTATGTACAGGAAGTACCAGATCAATGTGGAGCTATATCCAGGAAGTACCAGATCAATGTGGAGCTATATATATATATATTATATAATATATAGCTCCACATTGATATGGACTTCCTGTATATAGCTCCACATTGATCTGGGTACTTCTGTTACATAGCTCACATTGAATCTGGTCTTCTGTATATAGCTCCCACATGATATGGTGACTTCCTGTAATATAGCTCCCATTGATCTGGTAACTTCCTTACATAGCTCCCATTGATCTTGTACTGTACTCCCTGTTTTAAAAAAAAAACAAAAAAATATAAAAAAGGCTTTTTTTTTTTCCCACATTGATCTGGTACTCCTGTATATAGCTGCACATTGATCTTGATACTGGTACTTCTGTATAATAGCTCCACATTGACATGGTTAGTAAACAGAGTTATTGGTCACATGGTTAGCAGATGTAGTTGGTCACATGTGTTCAGCAGATGTTATTGGTCACATACACATGTGTTGTAGATTTTGTCCATACATGTTAGCAGATGTTATTGGTCACATACCACATCGTAGCAGATGTTTATTGGTCACATACTATCATGTGTAGCTGATGTTTATTTTTGGTCACTATACACATGCGTAGGATAGATGGTTGTGTTAACAGGTGTGTTTTGTAGTTTTAGCAGATGTTATTTTTGTCAGATTCACATGTGTCAGCAGATGTTATTGGTCACAAAAACATGTTTAGCAGATGTTTAGGGTACATTGTGTTAGCGATGGTTATTGCGTCATCATGGTCAGCAGATGTATTTCGGTCACATGCTTCAGCAAGATGTTAGGTCACGACACATGTGTTAGCGTGAGGATGGCACATTATAGTGGTTTGAATGCAGATGTTTTTGGGCACATACAATGGTTATCAGTTGTTTATTGGTCACATATTATCAATGGTTACAGATGTTATTGTCACATACACAATGTGTAGAGTCAGATGTTATTGGTCCACATACTGTTTTTATTTTTAGCAGATGTTATTGGTCACATGGTCAGCAATGTATTGTCTCCATGTAGGCAGATGTGGATTTGGTCATATGCTACATGTGGTTGGTTTGTTTTTATCGATTGTTATTGGTCACATCACATGACAGTTCATTATGCATGGTTGCAAGATGTTTTAAAGTTTTGGTCACATGGTTAGCATAGATGTTATTTATTGTCACTGGCATGGTTAAGGCAGATTGTTATTGGTAACATGGTTAGCAGGATGTGATTGGTCACATGTGTTTTAGTCACATGTTATTGGTCACATACACATGGTTAGTCAGATGTGATTGGTTCATGATGTCATCATGAGTTTTATTTTCACGTATGTTATCTTTGGTCACATACACATGGTTGTAGCAGATGTAATTGGTTCAAACTGCGTTAACAGATGTTTATTGGTCACCATGGTTAGCAGATTTTATTGTCACATGTGTTTTAGCCAGATTGTTATTGGTCACATGGTTAGCAGATGTTAATGGTCACTTACAATGGTTCAGTTAGCAGATTGATTGGTCACATTGGTTTAGCAGATTATTGGGTCACATGTTTTGTGTATGTTCAGTGTACTCGATGATGATTCTGTTGTCACATGTTAGCAATCGTTAATGCGAGTCGTAGCGACATGATTGTGGCTTCTAGTTCGACAGCGCCAGTAATATCTAACAATAATATTACAAATTCCTAAACAACTCACTAATACTGACACATAATCTAAAGGCGGAGTGATATGAGATATATGTTACCATATAAGTCATGGTTCGTATGAGCGAACGGCCGAGCGTCATAGGAATGCAATAGATATACATGGGGATATGTAATACATGTGATAGTGAGTAAGTAAGATATTTTAAAGTATCATTGTTTTTTTAAATGTGTAACAGAGTGATCTCATTTTTAACCGTGTCCATTGTGATTGGTGTCTGGACTGCAAGTGTTCAAAGCAGCCGACTCACTGAGTAGTGATGACTATTTAACAGCTGATGACGCATGCTATTGGAAATCTCACTATTCAATCGTGTCTGTGCTGTCCTTTCAACCTCAGTCCAAGTGCAGTACAACGTTCCATCGACTCTATAACAGCTCATACTGACAACAAAGCACGGTTGTTTCCATTCATTTTGATAAAGGTTGGTGATTTCTCTGCTTGGGGCAACAGGACGTGCAGAGGAAAGCCTTTCCGAGATGTTCACTCGGGGGGGGGGGGGGGGGGGGGGGGGGGGGGGGGGGGGGGAGGGGGGAGGGGGGGGGGGGGGGGGGGGGGGGGGGGGGGGGGGGGGGGGGGGGGGGGGGGGGGGGGGGGGGGGGGGGGGGGGGGGGGGGGGGGGGGGGGGGGGGGGGGGGGGGGGGGGGGGGGGGGGGGGGGGGGGGGGGGGGGGGGGGGGGGGGGGGGGGGGGGGGGGGGGGGGGGGGGGGGGGGGGGGGGGGGGGGGGGGGGGGGGGAGGGGGGGGGGGGGGGGGGGGGGGGGGGGGGGTGACCGGCCGGCAAACGGGACGAGCCGGCACGTGGACAACACCAGAAGACTGCGAAAGAGCAATTAATGGTTTAACCGAACTATCTGTACTGGCTTACTTGCACGGACTCGAGACACACGCACTAGACGATAGATATACACACTATGACCACCGCACGAG
>NC_052329.1:2017115-2029615 GCF_016432855.1 Salvelinus namaycush
AACTAAGGAGCAGCATACATACCAGCGGTCCAGATTCCGGTGCAGCTAAGACTACAGCGAGAGGGATAAGACGAATATCGCGGCGACTGGAAGCAGGACTGTTACTAGTCCTACTGTCTCCTGATGTTCCATGTGTCTCTGTACCCTACTGTCTCTACTGTCTCTGCTGATGTTCCATGTGTCTCTGTCTACCACTACTGTCTCTACTGTCTCTACTGTCTCCTGATGTTCCATGTGTCTCTGTACTCTACTGTCTCTACTGTCTCCTGATGTTCCATGTGTCTCTGTACCTCTACTGTCTCTACTGTCTCCTGATGTTCCATGTGTCTCTGTACCACTACTGTCTCTACTGTCTCCTGATGTTCCATGTGTCTCTGTACCTCTACTGTCTCTACTGTCTCCTGATGTTCCATGTGTCTCTGTACCACTACTGTCTCTACTGTCTCTACTGTCTCCTGATGTTCCATGTGTCTCTGTCTCTACTGTCTTCTACTGTCTCCTGATGTTCCATGTGTCTCTGTACCTCTACTGTCTCTACTGTCTCCTGATGTTCCATGTGTCTCTGTACCACTACTGTCTCTACTGTCTCCTGATGTTCCATGTGTCTCTGTACCACTACTGTCTCTACTGTCTCTACTGTCTCCTGATGTTCCATGTGTCTCTGTACCACTACTGTCTCTACTGTCTCCTGATGTTCCATGTGTCTCTGTACCACTACTGTCTCTACTGTCTCCTGATGTTCCATGTGTCTCTGTACCACTACTGTCTCTACTGTCTCTACTGTCTCCTGATGTTCCATGTGTCTCTGTACCTCTACTGTCTCTACTGTCTCCTGATGTTCCATGTGTCTCTGTACCACTACTGTCTCTACTGTCTCCTACTGTCTCCTGATGTTCCATGTGTCTCTGTACCACTACTGTCTCTACTGTCTCCTGATGTTCCATGTGACTCTGTACCTCTACTGTCTCTACTGTCTCTACTGTCTCCTGATGTTCCATGTGTCTCTGTACCACTACTGTCTCTACTGTCTCCTGATGTTCCATGTGTCTCTGTACCTCTACTGTCTCTTGTCTCCTGATGTTCCATGGTCTCTGTACCATACGTCTCTACTGTCTCTACTGTCTCCTGATGTTCATGTGCTTCTGTACCACTACTGTCTCTACTGTCTCCTGATGTTCCATGTGTCTCTGTACCTCTACTGTCTCTACTGTCTCCTGATGTTCCATGTGTCTCTGTACCTCTACTGTCTCTACTGTCTCCTGATGTTCCATGTGTCTCTGTGCCACTACTGTCTCTACTGTCTCTACTGTCTCTACTGTCTCTACTGTCTTCCATGTCATGTGTCTCTGGCCCTAATGTCTCTATGTCTCTACTGCTCTACTCTCTACTGTCTCTACTGTCTCCTGATGTCCATGTGTCTCTGTACCACTACTGTTCTACTGTCTCCTGATGTTCCATGTGTCTCTGTACCACTACTGTCTCTACTGTCTCCTGATGTTCCATGTGTCTCTGTACACTACTGTCTCTACTGTCTCCTGATGTTCCATGTGTCTCTTGCTACACTACTGTCTCTACTGTCTCCTGATGTTCCATGTGTCTCTGTACTCATACTGTCCTTACTGTTCTACTGCTTGATGTTCCATGTGTCTCTGTACCACTACTGTCTCTACTGTCTCTACGCCATGCTCATGTGTCTCTGTACTCTACTGTCTCTACTGTCTCCTGATGTTCCATGTGTCTCTGTACCCTTACTGTCTTACTGTCTCTGATGTTCCATGTGTCTCTGTACCACTACTGTCTCTACTGTCTCCTGATGTTCCATGTGTCTCTGTACACTACTGTCTCTACTGTTCTACTGTCTCCTGATGTTCCATGTGTCTTGTACCACTACTGTCTTACTGCTCCTGATGTCCATGTGTCTTGTACCTCTACTGTCTCTACTGTCTCCTGATGTTCCATGTGTCTCTGTACCTCTACTGTCTCTACTGTCTCCTGATGTTCCATGTGTCTCTGTACACTTTTCTCTACTGTCTCTACTGTCTCCTGATGTTCCATGTGTCTCTGTACCTCTACTGTCTCTACTGTCTCTACTGTCTCCTGATGTTCCATGTGTCTCTGTGCCACTACTGTCTCTACTGTCTCCTGATGTTCCATGTGTCTCTGTACCTCTACTGTCTCTACTGTCTCCTGATGTTCCATGTGTCTCTGTACCACTACTGTCTCTACGTCTCCTGATGTCCATGTGTCTCTGTACCCTACGTCTCACTGTCTCTACTGTCTCCTGATGTTCCATGTGTCTCTGTACCACTACTGTCTCTACTGTCTCCTGATGTTCCATGTGTCTCTGTACCACTACTGTCTCTACTGTCTCCTGATGTTCCATGTGTCTCTGTACCCTACTGTCTCTACTGTCTCTACTGTCTCCTGATGTTCCATGTGTCTCTGTACCTACGTCTCTACTGTCTCCTGATGTTCCATGTGTCTCTGTACCTCTACTGTCTCTACTGTCTCTACTGTCTCCTGATGTTCCATGTGTCTCTGTACCTCTACTGTCTCTACTGTCTCTACTGTCTCCTGATGTTCCATGTGTCTCTGTACCTCTACTGTCTCTACTGTCTCCTGATGTTCCATGTGTCTCTGTACCACTACTGTCTCTACTGTCTCCTGATGTTCCATGTGTCTCTGTACCACTACTGTCTCTACTGTCTCCTGATGTTCCATGTGTCTCTGTACCTCTACTGTCTCTACTGTCTCCTGATGTTCCATGTGTCTCTGTACCTCTACTGTCTCTACTGTCTCCTGATGTTCCATGTGTCTCTGTACCACTACTGTCTCTACTGTCTCCTGATGTTCCATGTGTCTCTGTACCACTACTGTCTCTACTGTCTCCTGATGTTCCATGTGTCTCTGTACCACTACTGTCTCTACTGTCTCTACTGTCTCCTGATGTTCCATGTGTCTCTGTACCTCTACTGTCACTACTGTCTCTACTGTCTCTACTGTCTCCTGATGTTCCATGTGTCTCTGTACCACTACTGTCTCTACTGTCTCTACTGTCTCTACTGTCTCCTGATGTTCCATGTGTCTCTGTACCACTACTGTCTCTACTGTCTCCTGATGTTCCATGTGTCTCTGTACCACTACTGTCTCTACTGTCTCTACTGTCTCCTGATGTTCCATGTGTCTCTGTACCTCTACTGTCTCTACTGTCTCCTGATGTTCCATGTGTCTCTGTACCTCTACTGTCTCTACTGTCTCTACTGTCTCTACTGTCTCCTGATGTTCCATGTGTCTCTGTACCACTACTGTCTCTACTCTCTACTGTCTTACTGTCTCTGATGTTCCATGTTCTCTGTACCACTACTGTCTCTACTGTCTCTGATGTTCCATGTGTCTCTGTACCACTACTGTCTCTACTGTCTCATGTCTCTACTGTCTCCTGATGTTCCATGTGTCTCTGCTACCACTACTGTCTCTACTGTCTCTACTGTCTCCTGATGTTCATGTGTCTCTACCATACTGTCTCTACTGTCTCTACTGTCTCCTGATGTTCATGTGTCTCTGTACACCACTACTGTCTCTACTGTCTCCTGATGTTCCATGTGTCTCTGTACCACTACTGTCTCTACTGTCTCTACTGTCTCCTGATGTTCCATGTGTCTCTGTACCTCTACTGTCTCTACTGTCTCCTGATGTTCCATGTGTCTCTGTACCTCTACTGTCTCTACTGTCTCTACTGTCTCCTGATGTTCCATGTGTCTCTGTACCACTACTGTCTCTACTGTCTCTACTGTCTCCTGATGTTCCATGTGTCTCTGTACCTCTACTGTCTCTACTGTCTCTACTGTCTCCTGATGTTCCATGTGTCTCTGTACCTCTACTGTCTCTACTGTCTCCTGATGTTCCATGTGTCTCTGTACCTCTACTGTCTCTACTGTCTCTACTGTCTCCTGATGTTCCATGTGTCTCTGTACCTCTACTGTCTCTACTGTCTCCTGATGTTCCATGTGTCTCTGTACCACTACTGTCTCTACTGTCTCCTGATGTTCCATGTGTCTCTGTACCACTACTGTCTCTACTGTCTCCTGATGTTCCATGTGTCTCTGTACCTCTACTGTCTCTACTGTCTCTACTGTCTCTACTGTCTCCTGATGTTCCATGTGTCTCTGTACCTCTACTGTCTCTACTGTCTCCTGATGTTCCATGTGTCTCTGTACCTCTACTGTCTCTACTGTCTCTACTGTCTCTACTGTCTCTACTGTCTCCTGATGTTCCATGTGTCTCTGTACCACTACTGTCTCTACTGTCTCTACTGTCTCTACTGTCTCCTGATGTCCCATGTGTCTCTGTACCACTACTGTCTCTACTGTCTCTACTGTCTCTACTGTCTCCTGATGTTCCATGTGTCTCTGTACCTCTACTGTCTCTACTGTCTCTACTGTCTCCTGATGTTCCATGTGTCTCTGTACCACTACTGTCTCTACTGTCTCTACTGTCTCTACTGTCTCCTGATGTTCCATGTGTCTCTGTACCTCTACTGTCTCTACTGTCTCCTGATGTTCCATGTGTCTCTGTGCCACTACTGTCTCTACTGTCTCTACTGTCTCCTGATGTTCCATGTGTCTCTGTACCTCTACTGTCTCCTGATGTTCCATGTGTCTCTGTACCACTACTGTCTCTACTGTCTCCTGATGTTCCATGTGTCTCTGTACCTCTACTGTCTCTACTGTCTCCTGATGTTCCATGTGTCTCTGTACCACTACTGTCTCTACTGTCTCTACTGTCTCCTGATGTTCCATGTGTCTCTGTACCTCTACTGTCTCTACTGTCTCCTGATGTTCCATGTGTCTCTGTACCTCTACTGTCTCTACTGTCTCCTGATGTTCCATGTGTCTCTGTACCACTACTGTCTCTACTGTCTCTACTGTCTCCTGATGTTCCATGTGTCTCTGTACCACTACTGTCTCTACTGTCTCTACTGTCTCCTGATGTTCCATGTGTCTCTGTGCCACTACTGTCTCTACTGTTCCTGATGTTCCATGTGTCTCTGTACCTCTACTGTCTCTACTGTCCCCTGATGTTCCATGTGTCTCTGTACCTCTACTGTCTCTACTGTCTCCTGATGTTCCATGTGTCTCTGTACCACTACTGTCTCTACTGTCTCCTGATGTTCCATGTGTCTCTGTACCTCTACTGTCTCTACTGTCTCTACTGTCTCCTGATGTTCCATGTGTCTCTGTACCTCTACTGTCTCTACTGTCTCTACTGTCTCTACTGTCTCCTGATGTTCCATGTGTCTCTGTACCACTACTGTCTCTACTGTCCCTACTATCTGCTGATGTTCCATGTGTCTCTGTACCACTACTGTCTCTACTCTGCTCTCTGAACCAATAGGGTGTACTGTAATTTCAGACGCAGTACTTTCCAAATAACTGCACTAATACTCAAAAGTACTGCGCTACTTAACTCCAGTATAACTGTGTTTTTTGGGATATAGTACTTGCAATATCAATGATGTCACCAGTGTGCTTGTGTATGCCCTGAAGAGGCTAATGGTTAATTTCCTCCTCCTCCTCTTGGTCACTAAGCAACGGTGTGTTCGGAGCTCTAGGAATCCAGGAAACGTCCATATCCTCTGTTTAAGCCTGAGCCAGTTGACATCTGACTTTGTAATTGATTGACATTTGTTGCCACAATTACGGACAATTACATGTCACCAGAGTTTAAAGGTTAACGTGGATCCAACAACAAGTGTGAAAGACAGTTAAAGATGGACGGCAGACACTGGAAAAGGAATATATGTCAGTTGCAGAAATTGTCTAGTAAAATCCGAGTTTGACGCTACAAGCTAAAAAGAGTTGGAAAAGTGTTGACTAACGGAATAGTAAACTTATGAAAAAATAAAGATTGTCGCATGTTCTTTATCTGTAATAGGTTTTAAACACCGGGTTCAGAGATGATCAGGCATCTCCTTCGAAAGGTCAAATGGTTACTACAAAATAGTAACTTGTGTATTGCTTGTTCAATTGTGTTAAACTATTTTAAGTAGCCCAAGTACCAGAAAGTACCCCCTTTTTTTACTACAATTTATAAATACCAGGTAAATACTGGAAACAGTACCTTAAAATAAAGTGCTATTTGGAGCTGGCTGTGTTCCCACGGGCTAAGTCTGCCACCAGAGGATCCTGGGATGAGATGAGTATAATAGGTTTATATGTCTCAGCAGACTATAAATGGATGTAGATTCTTCTAGAAGACTTTATTAAAGGTCCAGTGCAGGTTAAACATTATTTTTTTTAATGTCAATATCAAATCATTTTTAGTTAACAAGTACCTACTGTGATTGTTTTCAGTTAAAATAGTTGAAAATAAACAAAAATAGCTTCTTAGCAAAGAGCATTTTCTTAAGCAAGAATTTTGCTAGGACTGTCTGGGAGTGGTCTGAGAGAGGCGGGGAAAACTGGAAACTAGCTGTTATTGGCTGAGAGGTTTAGAACTCTCTTTCTTATTGGTCTATTAACTAATTTACCGCCTGGTGATGTCACTAGGCAGGCCAAAACTTCATCCCACCGAAACAGGCTGAAATTTCTGGCTGTGTTTTCAAACAGCTCTTACACTAAAAGGGCATTATCATAATTGTCACAGTTTCACAGTATTATTCCAACCTCATAGTGTGGAAATCTATATTTAAAACACAGGACAATCACAGTTTTTCATCCACTGGGCCTTTATATTATATTTGAGGCTACATCCCGGATGTTTCCAGGTAAAGCTAATGCTGAATGCACCGACTGGATTGGAGGAGATTTGGAATACTGTAGAAACTGGTTTCAGGTCAAAGAGGAAGAAAGACCAAGATATTCTAAGATATTATAGAATCGACTGTTAATTCATAGGCAGGTAGCCTAGTGGTTAGAGGAGGCAGGTAGCCTAGTTGTTAGAGGAGGCAGGTAGCCTAGTGGTTAGAGGAGGCAGGTAGCCTAGTGGTTAGAGGAGGCAGGTAGCCTAGCGGTTAGAGGAGGCAGGTAGCCTAGCGGTTAGAGGAGGCAGGTAGCCTAGCGGTTAGAGGAGGCAGGTAGCCTAGCGGTTAGAGGAGGCAGGTAGCCTAGCGGTTAGAGGAGGGCGGCAGGTAGCCTAGCGGTTAGAGGAGGCAGGTAGCCTAGCGGTTAGAGGAGGCAGGTAGCCTAGCGGTTAGAGGAGGCAGGTAGCCTAGCGGTCAGAGGAGGCAGGTAGCTAGCGGCAGAGGAGGCAGGTAGCCTAGGGTTAGAGGAGGCAGGTAGCCTAGCGGTTAGAGGAGCAGTAGCCTAGCGGTTAGAGGAGGCAGGTAGCCTAGGGGTAGAGGAGGCAGGTAGCCTGCGGTTAGAGGAGGCAGGCCTAGCGGTTAGAGGAGGCAGGTAGCCTAGCGGTTAGAGGAGGCAGGTAGCCTAGGGGTTAGAGGAGGCAGGTAGCCTAGCGGTTAGAGGAGGCAGGTAGCCTAGCGGTTAGAGGAGGCAGGTAGCCTAGCGGTTAGAGGAGGCAGGTAGCCTAGCGGTTAGAGGAGGCAGGTAGCCTAGTGGTTAGAGGAGGCAGGAAGCCTAGTGGTTAGAGGAGGCAGGTAGCCTAGTGGTTAGAGGAGGCAGGTAGCCTAGCGGTTAGAGGAGGCAGGTAGCCTAGCGGTTAGAGCGTTGGACCAGTAACCGAAAGGTTTGCTGGATCGAATCCCCCAAGCTGACAAGGTAAAAATCTGGCGTTCTGCCCCCTGAACAAGGCAGTTAACCCACTGTTCCCCGGTTGGGCCGTCATTGTAAATAAGAATTTGTTCTTAACTGACTAGCCTAGTTAAATAAAACACATTTAATTATCCCATGCTGTGAGAGTGAAGGATCCCCTGGTAGTAAGCCTACTGCCTAGTATTTCTCCATGCCAAGAGCTCATAGACATTGGCTGTCAAAACCGTTTGTCTGTGTCGGCTGGCCTGGCATGTCGGCTGGCGTGGTGTGCCTTCCTCTTTAATCCTGTTTTCAACAGGACTGATCTTCTAAAGGCAGATTTACTATAACAGGAGAGCTGGATGCCTGAATTTAATGACTATGTCAGGGTTAATAAGTCTACTGATCATGACTATGTCAGGTTTAAGTCTACTGATCTATAACTATGTCAGGGTTAAGTCTGGTGGTCATGACATTGTCAGGTTTAAGTCTACTGATCATGACTATGTCAGGGTTAAGTCTTCATTGATCATAACTATGTCAGGGTTAAGGTCTGGTGGTCATGGACTATGTCAGGGTTTAAGTTCTTACTGATAACTGACGATGTCAGGGTTAAGTCTACTGATCAATAATCATATGTCAGGGTTAAGCTTGGGTGGTCATGACTATGTCAGTGGTTAAGTCTACTGGATCATGGACTATGTCAGGGGTTTTAAGTCTACTGAATCATAACTCTGTCAGGGTTAAGTCTGGTGGTCATGACTATGTCAGGGTTTGTAAGTCTACTGATCATGACTAATGTCAGGGTTAAGTCTACTGATCATAACTATGTCAGGGTTAAGTCTGGTGGTCATGACTATGTCAGGGTTAAGTCTACTGATCATGACTATGTCAGGGTTAAGTCTACTGATCATAACTATGTCAGGGTTAAGTCTGGTGGTCATGACTATGTCAGGGTTAAGTCTACTGATCATGACTATGTCAGGGTTAAGTCTACTGATCATAACTATGTCAGGGTTAAGTCTACTGATCATAACTATGTCAGGGTTAAGTCTGGTGGTCATGACTATGTCAGGGTTAAGTCTACTGATCATGACTATGTCAGGGTTAAGTCTACTGATCATAACTATGTCAGGGTTAAGTCTACTGATCATAACTATGTCAGGGTTAAGTCTGGTGGTCATGACTATGTCAGGGTTAAGTCTACTGATCATGACTATGTCAGGGTTAGGTGTATAGACAGATAATAGCTGGTGGTCATGACAGGCTGCGTTGATTTCTCCATCCTCTCCAGGTATTTCCTGGTGTTAATAAATGTTCAGTGTGTTTCACCCGGGGCCCAATCACGTCTACTCAGATCTTAGCTGAGTCCTCCAGCTCTTTCCCAGGGGAGACAGACGGACGGACGGACGGGCGGGCGGGCGGGCGGGCAGGCGGGCGGGCGGCCAGGCAGGCAGGCAGGCAGGCAGGCAGACAGACGCAATATACTCCTGTCTGCTGCCTAACAAAATACATTCCCTATCAGGAGATGAATGACATGCTGCTTTGCTGTCTGTCTGCTCCTAGTCTTGGTGAATATGAACAACCCCAAGATCTGTCTTAATGAATATGGACAGCTCTCTCTCTCTCTCTCTCTCTCTCTCTCTCTCTCTCTCTATAAGACCTGTCCTTGTCCTCTCATCATCTCCTCTGTTTAATTGGAGGCAGGCTGCCACAAAGCTGCTGCTTCTCTCTCTCTCCCTGGTATCTCCCTGGAGGCATTACTCCATCTAAAGTGCTGATGGTATAGTCCACCTCTCCTCTACAGTAAGCTGCTGTCTCTAGTCTCTACTAGTACCATGATATAGCCCACCTCTCCTCTACAGGAAGCTGCTGTCTCTAGTCTCTAGTTTCTACTAGCTCCACACTGATTAAGGAAACACTCCATGGGCAGATAGACGTGCACGGACAGACACACAGACACACGCGCACACATGCACACAGACAGGCATGCACACACACAGGCATGCACACACACACAGACAAGCATGCACACAGACAGGCATGCACACACGCACACAGACAGGCACGCACACAGACAGGCATGCACGCACACATACAGACATGCACACACACACAGACATACATGCACACACACACACACACACACACACAGACAGATACGCACGCACACAGACAGGCAGGCACTTACACAGACAGGCACGCACGCACACAGACAGACATGCACACACACACAGACAGGCATGCACACACACAGACAGACATGCACACACACACACACACAGACAGACATGCACACACACACACACGCTCGCAGCCTTGCAGAACTAACAAGGCATGTTCCCTGTACAAATGGTTGGGGAGTCATATTGAGTGTGCATGTATAGATTCTGTCATGAGGAAATGATGTTAGTGAAGACTACTCATACAATGTTCAGAGAACTGTCCCTGGAAAACCTAGGAACCGAGCGGGGCAGTCATACACACATTACATACCCCCCCCCCCCCTTTTCCTTCTATTACCATATTACAGCATCGGTTTGGTTTTATGTTCTGTTCATATTTTGGTCAAAACTGACAACGTAATGGAGACTCACTTAAAAAAAAAAAAAATGGTTGATATTTATTTGATTTGTTGTGTTGGAAATAGGGAACTTTCCTTTTGTATTTAATTTAATATACCGCTCAAAGGTGCTGACTGAGGGAAGTTGTTCTATTTCAACATGAACAACCCTGTAATGAAATACACAGATGGTCTGAAAGCAGCCATTGTCTTGTGTTCTACCAGACCCATAAAAACCCCTCTGTGTCCCAAATGGTAACCTATTGCCTATATAGGGCACTACTTTAGACCAGGGCCCATAGGGAATATGGTGCCATTTGGGAAGGGGTACTAGAACAGAGGACAGAGAGAGTCTGCATCAGTCATCTCCCCTGTTGGCTCCATGGTAACACTACCAGCCAGGGATCTGCCTTGTTTAACAGGTTATCATCAGTCATCTCCATGGTAACACTACCAGCCAGGGATCTGCCTTGTTTAACAGGTTATCATCAGTCATCTCCATGGTAACACTACCAGCCAGGGATCTGCCTTGTTTAACAGGTTATCATCAGTCATCTCCATGGTAACACTACCAGCCAGGGATCTGCCTTGTTTAACAGGTTATCATCAGTCATCTCCATGGTAACACTACCAGCCAGGGATCTGCCTTGTTTAACAGGTTATCATCAGTCATCTCCATGGTAACACTACCAGCCAGGGATCTGCCTTGTTTAACAGGTTATCATCAGTCATCTCCATGGTAACACTACCAGCCAGGGATCTGCCTTGTTTAACAGGTTATCATCAGTCATCTCCATGGTAACACTACCAGCCAGGGATCTGCCTTGTTTAACAGGTTATCATCAGTCATCTCCATGGTAAAACTACCAGCCAGGGATCTGCCTTGTTTAACAGGTTATCATCAGACATCTCCATGGTAACACTACCAGCCAGGGATCTGCCTTGTTTAACAGGTTATCATCAGTCATCTCCATGGTAACACTACCAGCCAGGGATCTGCCTTGTTTAACAGGTTATCATCAGTCATCTCCATGGTAACACTACCAGCCAGGGATCTGCCTTGTTTAACAGGTTATCATCAGTCATCTCCATGGTAACACTACCAGCCAGGGATCTGCCTTGTTTAACAGGTTATCATCAGTCATCTCCATGGTAACACTACCAGCCAGGGATCTGCCTTGTTTAACAGGTTATCATCAGTCATCTCCATGGTAACACTACCAGCCAGGGATCTGCCTTGTTTAACAGGTTATCATCAGTCATCTCCATGGTAACACTACCAGCCAGGGATCTTCCTTGTTTAACAGGTTATCATCAGTCATCTCCATGGTAACACTACCAGCCAGGGATCTGCCTTGTTTAACAGGTTATCATCAGTCATCTCCATGGTAACACTACCAGCCAGGGATCTGCCTTGTTTAACAGGTTATCATCAGTCATCTCCATGGTAACACTACCAGCCAGGGATCTGCCTTGATTAACAGGTTATCATCAGTCATCTCCATGGTAACACTACCAGCCAGGGATCTGCCTTGTTTAACAGGTTATCATCAGTCATCTCCATGGTAACACTACCAGCCAGGGATCTGCCTTGTTTAACAGGTTATCATCAGTCATCTCCATGGTAACACTACCAGCCAGGGATCTGCCTTGTTTAACAGGTTATCATCAGTCATCTCCATGGTAACACTACCAGCCAGGGATCTGCCTTGTTTAACAGGTTATCATCAGTCATCTCCATGGTAACACTACCAGCCAGGGATCTGCCTTGTTTAACAGGTTATCATCAGTCATCTCCATGGTAACACTACCAGCCAGGGATCTGCCTTGTTTAACAGGTTATCATCAGTCATCTCCATGGTAACACTACCAGCCAGGGATCTGCCTTGTTTAACAGGTTATCATCAGTCATCTCCATGGTAACACTACCAGCCAGGGATCTGCCTTGTTTAACAGGTTATCATCAGTCATCTCCATGGTAACACTACCAGCCAGGGATCTGCCTTGTTTAACAGGTTATCATCAGTCATCTCCATGGTAACACTACCAGCCAGGGATCTGCCTTGTTTAACAGGTTATCATCAGTCATCTCCATGGTAACACTACCAGCCAGGGATCTGCCTTGTTTAACAGGTTATCATCAGTCATCTCCATGGTAACACTACCAGCCAGGGATCTGCCTTGTTTAACAGGTTATCATCAGTCATCTCCATGGTAACACTACCAGCCAGGGATCTGCCTTGTTTATC
>NC_052329.1:2032115-2134615 GCF_016432855.1 Salvelinus namaycush
AGACAGATAGGACCTGGTAGGTCAGAGTGCCTCATCTTTACACTAGACAGATAGGACCTGGTAGGTCAGAGGGCCTCAACTTTACACTAGACAGATTGGACCTGGTAGGTCAGAGGGCCTCAACTTTACGCTAGACAGAGAGAACATGGTTGGTCAGAGGGCCTCACCTTTACACTAGACAGATAGGACCTGGTTGTCAGAGGGCCTCAACTTTACACGAGACAGATAGGACCTGGTTGTCAGAGGGCCCCAACTTTACACGAGACAGATTGGACCTGGTAGGTCAGAGGGCCTCAACTTTACACTGACATAGATCGGATCAGATGGATCTGGAATAGATAGATCAGATGGGTCTGGAATAGATAGGATCAGATGGGTTCCCATGGTAACCCATCCCCTGACCTCTGAGACCCACATGTTCCCATGGTAACCTCACCCATCCCCTGACCTCTCAGAACCACATGTTCCCGTGGTAACCTCACCCATCCCCTAATCTCTCAGTCCCACATGTTCCCATGGTAACCTCACCCATCCCCTGACCTCTCAGACCCACATGTTCCCACGGAAATCTCACCCATCCCCTGACCTCTCAGAACCAAATGTTCCCGTGGTAACCTCACCCATCCCCTGACCTCTCAGACCCACATGTTCCCATGGTAACCTCACCCATCCCCTGACCTCTCAGAACCACATGTTCCCATGGTAACCTCACCCATCCTCTGACCTCTCAGAACCACATGTTCCCACGGTAACCTCACCCATCCCCTGACCTCTCAGACCCACATGTTCCCGTGGTAACCTCACCCATCCCCTGACCTCTCAGACCCACATGTTCCCGTGGTAACCTCACCCATCCCCTGACCTCTCAGACCCGCATGTTCCCACGGTAACCTCACCCATCCCCTGACCTCTCAGACCCACATGTTCCCACGGTAACCTCACCCATCCCCTGACCTCTCAGACCCACATGTTCCCATGGTAACCTCACCCATCCCCTGACCTCTCAGAACCACATGTTCCCACGGTAACCTCACCCATCTCTGTTCTCTCAGAACCACATGTTCCCACGGTAACCTCACCCATCCCCTGACCTCTCAGACCCACATGTTCCCGTGGTAACCTCACCCATCCCCTGACCTCTCAGACCCACATGTTCCCACGGTAACCTCACCCCTCCCCTGACCTCTCAGACCCACATGTTCCCATGGTAACCTCACCCATCCCCTGACCTCTGAGACCCACATGTTCCCGTGGTAACCTCACCGATCCCCTGACCTCTCAGACCCACATGTTCCCGTGGTAACCTCACCGATCCCCTGACCTCTCAGACCCACATGTTCCCATGGTAACCTCACCCATCCCCTGACCTCTCAGACCCACATGTTCCCACGGTAACCTCACCCATCCCCTGACCTCTCAGACCCACATGTTCCCACGGTAACCCATCCTCTCACAATAACACTTACTTCAATATAAACCTTGAACTCATCAGTCTCTGACTTTTCCTATATATCTGTATTTTACTCTTTAGCAGAACTTTGAGATAAATATCATAAAAGACAAATATACTCTGATGATTTCTACCTCAAAGCGTCATGACGGTCAAAATGACCGTATGCATATTTAACATTGGAATAGCCGGGCCTCCACGAGTAACAATAGTCACCAGTCTAATAAATCAATATAATATAAACATTCACAAAGAAATCCATTTATATTTTAAGGAAGTGCATAGAAAGATGTTTACTAAAGCTATTTATTTCAAAAGAACAGAAGAGTTTTGAGTTGTATTTTAGGCCTATCTGTGTTTAGTAGCCGATGTTATATGGCTGCTCCATGAAGTCAACCTGTTAATTTAGTAGACATCACACACGTATTCCCCTGCACTACCACAGTCAGCACATACAGTATATATATATATATATATATATATATATATATATATATATATATATATATATATATATATATTTGACAGTAAGAATATGATGCAATATAACAGAATAAAAGAGAAAGGTTGTTTTTCCCAAATAGCTATAGCTGATTGTCACGAGTACTCACATGAGGAAGGAGTTATGGCAACACATGGAACTGCAGTTATTCTAGGAAATACTTGTATTTACAACATGAGCCCATTCGCGCAATATTTAGATCCTTTTTCCAAGACTAAAGGTTCATTACAAAACCTGAGAATCGACTCTTTCCGACAGGGTAGAGCAATCAAAACCTGAGAATCGACTCTTTCCGACAGGGTAGAGCAATCAAAACCTGAGAATCGACTCTTTCCGACAGGGTAGAGCAATCAAAACCTGAGAATCGACTCTTTCCGACAGGGTAGAGCAATCAAAACGTCTGGCCTACATGGACGTCTGGAGGGATATTGTAAAAAGCGCTGTTTGGTAAACTGTTTCTTTCTTTATCAATGCTCACCAAGCTGGTAAACAGTCTCTTCCTTCTCTATTTGACAGTTGTAATATTGTCACCCATCACACTGTTAATTTAATTTGACGCGTCTATTATTAAACTGTATGTGTGAAAGTCGTTTTTAGATAGTTTGGATGGGCCGTTAGCTGGGCAGGCAACTGTTGTCTTGTTTTAGAATTTACAGTCTATTGCACTTGTAATATTTACACAATTTGAAATATTAAAGGTCAGAATGATGATCATTCTGGTAGTGATGAAATTCCGGGCACTCCGTTTTGTTAAGAGGCATAAACTCCGCTGTCCACCATTTCTTGCAGTCTGTGGCACTGACAGTTCATTCAAACCTCAGTGAAAGTAGTGAATTGTTCATGTATTAAAACGAGACATGATCCCTCACAAATGATCGGAAAGACATTTTTTTATTTTTTATTCTTCTTTGTGAAGTAGGATTTGATCATCATAGTAATAATCATAATATATTTTTTTAGGTCATATTGTTAAACATTGTCGAGGATTTACTGTATATACTCAGGACAGGAGATGTACAGTTGAAGTCGGAAGTTTACATACACCTTAGCCAAATAGAATTAAACTCAGTTTTTCACAATTCCTGACATTTAATCCAAGTAAAAATTCCCTGTTTTAGGTCAGTTAGGATCACCACTTTATTTTAAGAATGTGAAATGTCAGAATAATAGTAGAAAGAATGATATATTTCAGCTTTTATTTATTTTATTACATTCCCAGTGGGTCAGAGGTTTCCATACACTCAATTAGTATTCGGTAGCATTGCCTTTAAATTGTTTCACTTGGGTCAAACGTTTCGAGTTGCCTTCCACAAGCTTCCCACAATAAGTTGGGTGAATTTTGGCCCATTCCTCATGACAGAGCTGGTTTAACTGAGTCAGGTTTGTAGGCCTCCTTGCTCGCACACACTTTTTCAGTTCTGCTCACACATTTTCTTGGGGTTTGAGGTCAGGGCTTTGTGATGACCACTCCAAAACGTGACTTTGTTGTCCTTAAGCCATTTTTCCACAACTTTGGAAGTATGCTTGGGATCGCTGTCCATTTGGAAGACCCATTTGCGACCAAGCTTTAACTTCCTGACTGATGTCTTGAGATGTTGCTTCAATATATCCACATAATTTTCCTACCTCATGCTGTCGTCTTTTTTGTGAAGTGCAACCGTCCCTCCTGCAGCAAAGCACCCCCACAACATGATGCTGCCACCCCCGTGCTTCACGGTTGGGATGGTGTTCTTCGGCTTGCAAGCCTCCCCCTTTTTCCTCCAAACATAACGATGACCATTATGGCTAAACAGTTATATTTTAGTTTCATCAGACCAGAGGACATTTCTCCAAAAAGTACGATCTTTGTCCCCATGTGCAGTTGCAAACTGTAGTCTGGATTTTTTATGGCGATTTTGTAGCAGTGGCTTCTTCCTTGCTGAGCGGCCTTTCAGGTTTTGTCGATATAGGACTCGCTTTACTGTGGATATAGATACTTTTGTACAGGTTTCCTCCAGCATCTTCACAAGGTCCTTTGCTGTTGTTCTGGGATTGATTTGTACTTTTCGCACCAAAGTACGTTCGTCTCTAGGAGACAGAATGCGTCTCCTTCCTGAGCGGTGTGATGGCTGCGTGGTCCCATGGTGTTTATACTTGCGTACCATTGTTTGTACAGATGAACGTGTTACCTTCAGGCGTTTGGAAATTGCACCCAAGGATGAACCAGACTTGTGGAGGTCTACAATTTTTTTCTGAGGTCTTGGCTGATTTCTTTTGATTTTCCCATGATGTCAAGCAAAGAGGCACTGAGTTTGAAGGTAAAATACATACTTTTCTGGGATTTTCCAAGCTGTTTAAAGACACAGTCAACTTAGTGTATGTAAACTTCTGACCCACTGGAATTGTGATACAGTGAATTATAAGTGAAATAATCTGTCTGTAAACAATTGTTGGAAAAATGACTTGTGTCATGCACAAAGTAGATGTCCTAACCGACTTGCCAAAACTATAGTTTGTTAACAAGAAATTTGTGGAGTGGTTGAAAAACGAGTTTTAATGACTCCAACATAAGTGGATGTAAACAAGCGAGTATGGTTCACTGAATCACCTACATTGCATAGGAATAAACCCTCCCCTCTATTTTCTAACACCCTCCATATCCTTTTTATGACACCTCCCCACACTACCTCTCATCATGATCATCATCACACAACGCAGCATTCCACTCAACCTGATCAAACAGCCACTCTCTGGCCTGCCTGTTACCCTGTTAACAAAAACTGTCTGGAAGGGCACCCTATTTCCTGGTTCTGGTCCAAAGTGTAGTGAATAGGGACATACACAGAAGACGACCCATGGTGAGTGAATAGGGACATACACAGAAGACGACCCATGGTGAGTGAATAGAGACATACACAGAAGACGACCCATGGTTAGTGAATAGGGACATACACAGAAGACGACCCATGGTTAGTGAATACGGACATACACAGAAGACGACCCATGGTTAGTGAATACGGACATACACAGAAGACGACCCATGGTTAGTGAATACGGACATACACAGAAGACGACCCATGGTGAGTGAATAGGGACATACACAGAAGACGACCCATGGTGAGTGAATAGGGACATACACAGAAGACGACCCATGGTGAGTGAATAGGGACATACACAGAAGACGACCCATGGTTAGTGAATAGGGACATACACAGAAGACGACCCATGGTTAGTGAATAGGGACATACACAGAAGACGACCCATTTTTTGTGAATAGGGACATACACAGAAGACGACCCATGGTTAGTGAGTAGGGACATACACAGAAGACGACCCATGGTGAGTCACAGATATATCAGTGACTAGATTCAAATGTGGAGATGTACAAACTGGTATTTGACAACACATCTAAGCATGGCAACAGCAGATCAGAAAAGAACAGAGCAGACGAAGTAGCAGGGTAGAAACACGGAGTACATCCTAAATGGCCCCTTATTTTCTATATAGTGCACTACTTTTGACAAGGGCCCATAGGGCTCTGGTCAGAAGTAGTGCACTATGTAGGGAATTTATTGCTGTTTGGCACTCAACCAGCCTACGAAGAACAGGAGTCACTCCCAGCCTTCAGGCTCTGAATGTGACTAATGCCATGTAATGTGTGCCAGGCAGAGAGTGGAAAGAAACAAATCCCATTTGTTCTCGCAGTGAAGTCTTTCTACACCACACTGATGCTAACCCATCTCATGTCCTCTCCTCTCCTCTCCACTCCTCTCCTCTCCTCTCCCCTCCTCTCCACTCCTCTCCCTCCTCTCCTCTCCACTCCTCTCTCCTCCTCTCCACTCCACTCCTCTCCTCTCCTATGTCCTCTCCCCTCCACTCCTCTCCACTCCTCTCCTATGTCCTCTCCACTCCTCTCCTATGTCCTCTCCACTCTCCTCTTTCCTCTCCACTCCTCTCCTATGTGCTCTCCACTCTCCTCTCCTCTTTCCTCTCCTCTCCACTCCTCTCCACTCCTCTCCTCTGTCCTCTCCTCCTCTCCTCTCCTCTCCCTCCTCTCCTCTCCACTCCTCTCCCTCCTCTCCACTCCTCTCCCTCCCCTCCACTCCTCTCCCTCCTCTCCTCTACACTCCTCTCCTCTGTCCTCTCCACTCCTCTCCCGCCTCTCCACTCCTCTCTCTCTCTCCCTCCTCTCCTCTCCTCTCCTCTGTCCTCTCCACTCTCCTCTCCACGCCTCTCTTCTCTACTCCTCCTCAGTGAAATGTATCTACACCACACTGATATTAACTCCTCTCTACTCCTTTACTGTCCTCTCCTCTGTCCTCTCCTCTGTCCTCCCCCCTTGTTACCCTGTTAAGAAAAACTGTCTCATTCAACCTGATCAAACAGCCACTCTCTGGCCTGCCTGTTACCCTGTTAACAAAAACTGTCTGGAAGGGCACCCTATTTCCTGGTTCTGGTCCAAAGTGTAGTGAATAGGGACATACACAGAAGACGACCCATGGTGAGTGAATAGAGACATACACAGAAGACGACCCATGGTTAGTGAATAGAGACATACACAGAAGACGACCCATGGTTAGTGAGTAGGGACATACACAGAAGACGACCCATGGTTAGTGAATAGGGACATACACAGAAGACGAACCATGGTTAGTGAATAGAGACATACACAGAAGACGACCCATGGTGAGTGAATAGGGACATACACAGAAGACGACCCATGGTTAGTGAATAGGGACATACACAGAAGACGAACCATGGTTTGTGAATAGGGACATACACAGAAGACGACCCATGGTTAGTGAGTAGGGACATACACAGAAGACGACCCATGGTTAGTGAATAGGGACATACACAGAAGACGACCCATTTTTTGTGAATAGGGACATACACAGAAGACGACCCATGGTTAGTGAGTAGGGACATACACAGAAGACGACCCATGGTGAGTCACAGATATATCAGTGACTAGATTCAAATGTGGAGATGTACAAACTGGTATTTGACAACACATCTAAGCATGGCAACAGCAGATCAGAAAAGAACAGAGCAGACGAAGTAGCAGGGTAGAAACACGGAGTACATCCTAAATGGCCCCTTATTTTCTATATAGTGCACTACTTTTGACAAGGGCCCATAGGGCTCTGGTCAGAAGTAGTGCACTATGTAGGGAATTTATTGCTGATTGGCACTCAACCAGCCTGCGAAGAACAGGAGTCACTCCCAGCCTTCAGGCTCTGAATGTGACTAATGCCATGTAATGTGTGCCAGGCAGAGAGTGGAAAGAAACGAATCCCATTTGTTCTCGCAGTGAAGTCTTTCTACACCACACTGATACTAACCCATCTCCCCTCCTCTCCTCTCCTCTCCTCTCCTCTCCTCTCCTCTCCTCTCCTCTCCTCTCCTCTCCTCTCCTCTCCTCTCCTCTCCTCTCCTCTCCTCTCCTCTCCTCTCCTCTCCTCTCCTCTCCTCTCCTCTCCTGTCCTCTCCTCTCCTCTCCAGTCAATGTGGAGACTATATACAGGGTATTACGGTACAGAGTCAATGTGGAGACTATATACAGGGTATTACGGTACAGAGTCAATGTGGAGACTATATACAGGGTATTACGGTACAGAGTCAATGTGGAGGCTATATACAGGGGGTACCGGTACAGAGTCAATGTGGAGGCTATATACAGGGGGTACCGGTACAGAGTCAATGTGGAGACTATATACAGGGGGTACCGGTACAGTCAATGTGCGGGGGTACCGGTTAGTTGAGGTAATTGAGGTAATATGTACATGTAGGTACATTAAAGTGACTATGCATAGATCATAAACAGAGAGTGGCAGCGGTGTAATAGAGATGGTGGGGGCAGTAGTCTGGGAAGCCATTTGATTAGATGTTCAGGAGTCTTATGGCTTGGGGAAAGAAGCTGTTTAGAAGCCTTTTGGACCTAGACTTGTCGTGTGGTGGCAGAGAGAACAGTCTATGACTAGGGTGGCTGGAGTCTTTGACAATTCTTACGGGCCTTCCTCTGACACCGCCTGGTATAGAGGTCCTGGATGACAGGGAGCTTAACCCCAGTGATGTACTGGGTCGTTCGCACTACCCTCTGTAGTGCCTTGCGGTCGGAGGCCGAGCAGTTGCCATACCAGGCAGTAATGCAACCAGTCAGGATGCTCTCGATGGTGCAGCTGTAGAACCTTTTGAGGATCTGAGGACCCATGCCAAATCTTTTCAGTCTCCTGAATAGGTTTTGTCGTGCCCTCTTCACGACTGTCTTGGTGTGCTTGGACCATGTTAGTATGTTGTTGATGTGGACACCAAGGAACTTGAAGCTCTCAACCTGCTCCACTGCAGCCCCGTCCATGAGAATGGGAGCGTGCTCGGTCCTTTTTTCCCCTGTAGTCCACAATCATCTTCTTTGTCTTGATCACGTTGAGGGAGAGGTTGTTGCCCTGGCACCACACGGCCAGGTCTCTGACCTCCTCCCTATAGGCTGTCTCGTTGTTGTCCGTGATCAGGCCTACCACTGTTGTGTCATCGGCAAACTTAATGATAGTGTTGGAGTCATGCATGGCCGTGCAGTCATGAGTGAACAGGGAGAACAGGAGGGGGCTGAGTACGCACCCCTGAGGGGCCCCTGTGTTGAGAATAAGTGTGGCGGATGTGTTGTTACCTACCCTTACCACCTGGGGGCGGCCCGTCAGGATGTCCAGGATTCAGTTGCAGAGGGAGGTGTTTAGTCCCAGGGTCCTTAGCCTATTGATGAGCTTTGAGGGCACTGTGGTGTTGAACTCTGAGCTGTAGTCAATGAATAAGCATTCTCACATAGGTGTTCCTTTTGTCCAGGTGGGAAAGGGCAGTGTGGAGTGCAATAGAGATTGCATCATCTGTGGATCTGTTGGGGCAGTATGCAAGTGGGTCTAGGGTTTAGGGTTTCTGGGATGATGGTGTAGATGTGAGCCATGACCAGCCTTTCAAAGCACTTCATGGCAACAGACGTGAGTGCTACGAGTCGGTAGTCATTTAGGCAGGTTACCTTAGTGTTCATGGGCACAGGGACTATGGTGGTCTGCTTAAAACATGTTGGTATTACAGACTCCGACAGGGTGAGGTTGAAAATGTCAGTGAAGACACTTGCCAGTTGGTCAGCGCATGCTCAGAGTACACGTCCTGGTAATCCGTCTGGCCCTGCGGCCTTGTGAATGTTGACCTGTTTAAAGGTCTCACTCACGTCTGCTGCAGAGAGCGTGATCACACAGTCTTCCGGAACAGCTGGTACTCTCATGCATGTTTCCATGTTATTTCCTTCGAAGCGAGCATAGAAGTAGTTTAGCTCATCTGGTGGGCTCGTGTCACTGGGCAGCTCTCGGCTGTGCTTCCCTTTGTAGTCTGTAATGGTTTGCAAGCCCTGCCACATCCGACGAGCGTCAGAGCCGGTGTAGTACGATTCGATCTTAGTCCTGTATTGACACTTTACCTGTTTGATGGTTGGTCGGAGGGCATAGCGGGATTTCTTATAAGCTTCCGGTTTTGAGTCCCGCTCCTTGAAAGCGGCAGCTCTAGCCTTTAGCTCAGTGCGGATGCTGCCTGTAATCCATGGCTTCTGGTTGGGGTATGTATGTACGGTCACTTCAACAGTATTTAACATGAGTTCCTCTCTAAGCTTTACAGGAATGTGGTTCTGAATATAGACCGCAACACCACCCCCATTGGCATTTCTGTCTTTTCAGTAGATATTATAACCATGTATTTCTGCTACTGTATCATGTGAGTTTAAGAATTAGTCAGTATTTGAAAGTCTGTTACTATTGACTTTATTAACCATGTTTCTTAGGCTACAAATGTTCATATGGACAATTTTTTTTGCACTTTTCTGTGATGCTTGATTGTTTTTAATGCTTTACTGGGAAGCTTATCAGAAGTAGAATTAAGCTACTTACATTGTGTCTGCCAACGCCCCTGGGATAATGCACATTTGATGACAACTCAGCAACACAATGGAAGGGAGTAACTAAACTGGTCGGTTCATTGATAAATCATTGTCTCTTCGCAGCCTTGAAATGCGAGGACAGTCCAGGAGCCAAGATGATTTGGATGGACTCCGTCATTCCTGTAGAGCATCTTCTGTTAACAGAAGGTGTCAAAGTTATCTATAAAAGTGATTCCAACAGAGCTACAGTAATATTTTAGCCAAGTGTGTAATGCCAGTAGCCTGCTGAATCTTTCACACTGAATCTTTCCAACGATCGTACCAGACCTGAAATGATTGGCTGCTTTTTGGAATCTTTCAGTGCTGGAGTCTTTAAAATCAATTTTCAGAAGTTCCCGAGCTAACCCTCCTGATGTCCTTTGACCCCACATGGACTACGACAGCGTCAGCTCCCAGCATCTGTTGTATAACAGTCAGAAGAAGGCTTGTAGTGTACTATAGCTCCAGGATATTACAGGCTTTTTGCTCCTGTAATGTGATTTGCTTTTGTCTTTTAACTTTAAATAACACTCTTCAAATAACGGCTCATCTCTATGTGTAGATAATGGCCCCTGAATCACTGTAGTGTCTGTGGACTAAGGCTCTAAGACTGGAAAGCAATTCTCAGCAACTAGTAACTGACAGAATTAAATAAAGCTGGGGAGTTTTTCCCAAATTCTTCTGTAGCTTGAGATCTATAATTAATTACCAGCAAACATATTCGTAATGTACTGAACTCACTTTTCTGTCCAGGATAAAGTTAGTAGCTTGAGTATGTCCCAAATGGCACCTTACTCCCTCCTATATAGTGTTAGTATAAGGAATAGGCTGCCATTTTGGAGGCATCCGAAACGTCTCGTAGTGAATCATAGGCAAAGCCATCAGGGGGACAAAGAGAAGAAGCAGATAGGTCTCAGAGAATGCCGGCATGATAATTAGAATCTCTAATACAAAGGATCATTCTGGCTATCTTTACCCTGCAACACAACACAATGGAGAGGGAAGTAGAATTTATGTAAACGAGAAAGATAAGATTAAAGGCTTAAAGATATTCTTCTCTGTCGACGCTCGGTTCTGTCAGGTTCCTAAATATATCTGCTGGCTGCACCGATACACACTGTTATTCTTCAGGCGACACGTTTCATCACAGTTTTTTTCCTATTTTCTAACTGTAGTGTAGCTCCTATCACCCTACTGTAGTGTAGCTCCTATCACCCTACTGTAGTGTAGCTCCTATCACCCTACTGTAGTGTAGCTCCTATCACCCTACTGTAGTGTAGCTCCTATCACCCTACTGTAGTGTAGCTCCTATTACCCTACTGTAGTGTAGCTCCTATCACCCTACTGTAGTGTAGCTCCTATCACCCTACTGTAGTGTAGTTCCTATTACCCTACTGTAGTGTAGCTCCTATCACCCTACTGTAGTGTAGTTCCTATCACCCTACTGTAGTGTAGCTCCTATCACCCTACTGTAGTGTAGCTCCTATCACCCTACTGTAGTGTAGCTCCTATCACCCTACTGTAGTGTAGCTCCTATCACCCTACTGTAGTGTAGCTCCTATCACCCTACTGTAGTGTAGTTCCTATCACCCTACTGTAGTGTAGCTCCTATCACCCTACTGTAGTGTAGTTCCTATCACCCTACTGTAGTGTAGCTCCTATTACCCTACTGTAGTGTAGCTCCTATCACCCTACTGTAGTGTAGCTCCTATCACCCTACTGTAGTGTAGTTCCTATTACCCTACTGTAGTGTAGCTCCTATTACCCTACTGTAGTGTAGCTCCTATTACCCTACTGTAGTGTAGCTCCTATCACCCTACTGTAGTGTAGCTCCTATCACCCTACTGTAGTGTAGTTCCTATCACCCTACTGTAGTGTAGCTCCTATTACCCTACTGTAGTGTAGCTCCTATCACCCTACTGTAGTGTAGCTCCTATTACCCTACTGTAGTGTAGCTCCTATCACCCTACTGTAGTGTAGCTCCTATCACCCTACTGTAGTGTAGCTCCTATCACCCTACTGTAGTGTAGCTCCTATCACCCTACTGTAGTGTAGCTCCTATCACCCTACTGTAGTGTAGCTCCTATCACCCTACTGTAGTGTAGCTCCTATCACCCTACTGTAGTGTAGCTCCTATCACCCTACTGTAGTGTAGTTCCTATTACCCTACTGTAGTGTAGCTCCTATTACCCTACTGTAGTGTAGCTCCTATTACCCTACTGTAGTGTAGCTCCTATCACCCTACTGTAGTGTAGCTCCTATCACCCTACTGTAGTGTAGTTCCTATCACCCTACTGTAGTGTAGCTCCTATTACCCTACTGTAGTGTAGCTCCTATCACCCTACTGTAGTGTAGCTCCTATTACCCTACTGTAGTGTAGCTCCTATCACCCTACTGTAGTGTAGCTCCTATCACCCTACTGTAGTGTAGCTCCTATCACCCTACTGTAGTGTAGCTCCTATCACCCTACTGTAGTGTAGCTCCTATCACCCTACTGTAGTGTAGCTCCTATCACCCTACTGTAGTGTAGCTCCTATCACCCTACTGTAGTGTAGCTCCTATCACCCTACTGTAGTGTAGCTCCTATTAACCTACTGTAGTGTAGCTCCTATTAACCTACTGTAGTGTAGCTCCTATCACCCTACTGTAGTGTAGCTCCTATCACCCTACTGTAGTGTAGCTCCTATCACCCTACTGTAGTGTAGCTCCTATCACCCTACTGTAGTGTAGCTCCTATCACCCTACTGTAGTGTAGCTCCTATCACCCTACTGTAGTGTAGCTCCTATCACCCTACTGTAGTGTAGCTCCTATCACCCTACTGTAGTGTAGCTCCTATCACCCTACTGTAGTGTAGCTCCTATCACCCTACTGTAGTGTAGCTCCTATCACCCTACTGTAGTGTAGCTCCTATCACCCTACTGTAGTGTAGCTCCTATCACCCTACTGTAGTGTAGCTCCTATCACCCTACTGTAGTGTAGCTCCTATCACCCTACTGTAGTGTAGTTCCTATCACCCTACTGTAGTGTAGCTCCTATCACCCTACTGTAGTGTAGCTCCTATCACCCTACTGTAGTGTAGCTCCTATCACCCTACTGTAGTGTAGCTCCTATCACCCTACTGTAGTGTAGCTCCTATTAACCTACTGTAGTGTAGCTCCTATCACCCTACTGTAGTGTAGCTCCTATCACCCTACTGTAGTGTAGCTCCTATTACCGTACTGTAGTGTAGCTCCTATCACCCTACTGTAGTGTAGCTCCTATCACCCTACTGTAGTGTAGCTCCTATCACCCTACTGTAGTGTAGCTCCTATCACCCTACTGTAGTGTAGCTCCTATCACCCTACTGTAGTGTAGCTCCTATCACCCTACTGTAGTGTAGCTCCTATCACCCTACTGTAGTGTAGCTCCTATCACCCTACTGTAGTGTAGCTCCTATTAACCTACTGTAGTGTAGCTCCTATCACCCTACTGTAGTGTAGCTCCTATCACCCTACTGTAGTGTAGCTCCTATCACCCTACTGTAGTGTAGCTCCTATCACCCTACTGTAGTGTAGCTCCTATCACCCTACTGTAGTGTAGCTCCTATCACCCTACTGTAGTGTAGCTCCTATCACCCTACTGTAGTGTAGTTCCTATCGCCCTACTGTAGTGTAGCTCCTATCACCCTACTGTAGTGTAGCTCCTATCACCCTACTGTAGTGTAGCTCCTATTACCCTACTGTAGTGTAGCTCATATCACCCTACTGTAGTGTAGCTCCTCTTCCTATATTTCTAAGTCTCTGTTAACATGCTGGCTGGCTGGTCAAGTCTCTGTTAACATGCTGGCTGGTCAAGTCTCTGTTAACATGCTGGCTGGCTGGTCAAGTCTCTGTTAACATGCTGGCTGGTCAAGTCTCTGTTAACATGCTGGCTGGTCAAGTCTCTGTTAACATGCTGGCTGGCTGGTCAAGTCTCTGCTAACATGCTGGCTGGTCAAGTCTCTGTTAACATGCTGGCTGGTCAAGTCTCTGTTAACATGCTGACTGGTCAAGTCTCTGTTAACATGCTGGCTGGCTGGTCAAGTCTCTGTTAACATGCTGGCTGGTCAAGTCTCTGCTAACATGCTGGCTGGTCAAGTCTCTGTTAACATGCTGGCTGACTGGTCAAGTCTCTGTCAACATGCTGGCTGACTGGTCAAGTCTCTGCTAACATGCTGACTGGTCAAGTCGCTGTTAACATGCTGGCTGACTGGTCAAGTCTCTGCTAACATGCTGACTGGTCAAGTCTCTGTTAACATGCTGGCTGACTGGTCAAGTCTCTGCTAACATGCTGACTGGTCAAGTCTCTGTTATCATGCTGGCTGGTCAAGTCTCTGCTAACATGCTGGCTGGTCAAGTCTCTGCTAACATGCTGGCTGGTCAAGTCTCTGTTAACATGCTGGCTGGTCAAGTCTCTGCTAACATGCTGACTGGTCAAGTCTCTGTTAACATGCTGGCTGACTGGTCAAGTCTCTGCTAACATGCTGGCTGGTCAAGTCTCTGTTAACATGCTGGCTGGTCAAGTCTCTGTTAACATGCTGGCTGACTGGTCAAGTCTCTGTCAACATGCTGGCTGACTGGTCAAGTCTCTGCTAACATGCTGACTGGTCAAGTCGCTGTTAACATGCTGGCTGACTGGTCAAGTCTCTGCTAACATGCTGACTGGTCAAGTCTCTGTTAACATGCTGGCTGACTGGTCAAGTCTCTGCTAACATGCTGACTGGTCAAGTCTCTGTTATCATGCTGGCTGGTCAAGTCTCTGCTAACATGCTGGCTGGTCAAGTCTCTGCTAACATGCTGGCTGGTCAAGTCTCTGTTAACATGCTGGCTGGTCAAGTCTCTGCTAACATGCTGACTGGTCAAGTCTCTGTTAACATGCTGGCTGACTGGTCAAGTCTCTGCTAACATGCTGGCTGGTCAAGTCTCTGTTAACATGCTGGCTGGTCAAGTCTCTGCTAACATGCTGGCTGGTCAAGTCTCTGTCAACATGCTGGCTGACTGGTCAAGTCTCTGCTAACATGCTGACTGGTCAAGTCTCTGTTAACATGCTGGCTGACTGGTCAAGTCTCTGCTAACATGCTGGCTGGTCAAGTCTCTGTTAACATGCTGGCTGGTCAAGTCTCTGCTAACATGCTGGCTGGTCAAGTCTCTGCTAACATGCTGGCTGGTCAAGTCTCTGTTAACATGCTGGCTGGTCAAGTCTCTGTTAACATGCTGGCTGGTCAAGTCTCTGTTAACATGCTGGCTGGCTGGTCAAGTCTCTGTTAACATGCTGGCTGGTCAAGTCTCTGCTAACATGCTGGCTGGTCAAGTCTCTGTTAACATGCTGGCTGACTGGTCAAGTCTCTGTCAACATGCTGGCTGACTGGTCAAGTCTCTGCTAACATGCTGACTGGTCAAGTCTCTGTTAACATGCTGGCTGACTGGTCAAGTCTCTGCTAACATGCTGACTGGTCAAGTCTCTGTTAACATGCTGGCTGACTGGTCAAGTCTCTGCTAACATGCTGACTGGTCAAGTCTCTGTTATCATGCTGGCTGGTCAAGTCTCTGCTAACATGCTGGCTGGTCAAGTCTCTGCTAACATGCTGGCTGGTCAAGTCTCTGTTAACATGCTGGCTGGTCAAGTCTCTGCTAACATGCTGACTGGTCAAGTCTCTGTTAACATGCTGGCTGACTGGTCAAGTCTCTGCTAACATGCTGGCTGGTCAAGTCTCTGTTAACATGCTGGCTGGTCAAGTCTCTGCTAACATGCTGGCTGGTCAAGTCTCTGTCAACATGCTGGCTGACTGGTCAAGTCTCTGCTAACATGCTGACTGGTCAAGTCTCTGTTAACATGCTGGCTGACTGGTCAAGTCTCTGCTAACATGCTGGCTGGTCAAGTCTCTGTTAACATGCTGGCTGGTCAAGTCTCTGCTAACATGCTGGCTGGTCAAGTCTCTGCTAACATGCTGGCTGGTCAAGTCTCTGTTAACATGCTGGCTGGTCAAGTCTCTGTTAACATGCTGGCTGGTCAAGTCTCTGTTAACATGCTGGCTGGTCAAGTCTCTGCTAACATGCTGACTGGTCAAGTCTCTGCTAACATGCTGGCTGGTCAAGTCTTTGTTAACATGCTGACTGGTCAAGTCTCTGCTAACATGCTGACTGGTCAAGTCTCTGCTAACATGCTGGCTGGTCAAGTCTCTGTTAACATGCTGACTGGTCAAGTCTCTGCTAACATGCTGGCTGGTCAAGTCTCTGCTAACATGCTGGCTGGTCAAGTCTCTGTTAACATGCTGGCTGGTCAAGTCTCTGTTAACATGCTGACTGGTCAAGTCTCTGTTAACATGCTGGCTGGTCAAGTCTCTGTTAACATGCTGACTGGTCAAGTCTCTGCTAACATGCTGGCTGGTCAAGTCTCTGTTAACATGCTGGCTGGTCAAGTCTCTGCTAACATGCTGACTGGTCAAGTCTCTGCTAACATGCTAGCTGGTCAAGTCTCTGTTAACATGCTGACTGGTCAAGTCTCTGTTAACATGCTGACTGGTCAAGTCTCTGCTAACATGCTGACTGGTCAAGTCTCTGTTAACATGCTGGCTGGTCAAGTCTCTGCTAACATGCTGGCTGGCTGGTCAAGTCTCTGCTAACATGCTGGCTGACTGGTCAAGTCTCTGTTAACATGCTGGCTGACTGGTCAAGTCTCTGTTAACATGCTGGCTGACCGGTCAAGTCTCTGTTAACATGCTGGCTGGTCAAGTCTCTGTTAACATGCTGGCTGACTGGTCAAGTCTCTGTTAACATGCTGGCTGGTCAAGTCTCTGCTAACATGCTGGCTGGTCAAGTCTCTGTTAACATGCTGACTGGTCAAGTCTCTGTTTACATGCTGACTGGTCAAGTCTCTGTTAACATGCTGACTGGTCAAGTCTCTGCTAACATGCTGACTGGTCAAGTCTCTGTTTACATGCTGACTGGTCAAGTCCCTGTTAACATGCTGACTGGTCAAGTCTCTGTTAACATGCTGACTGGTCAAGTCTCTGTTAACATGCTGACTGGTCAAGTCCCTGTTAACATGCTGACTGGTCAAGTCTCTGTTTACATGCTGACTGGTCAAGTCCCTGTTAACATGCTGACTGATCAAGTCTCTGTCAACATGCTGGCTGACTGGTCAAGTCTCTGTTAACATGCTGGCTGGTCAAGTCTCTGTTAACATGCTGGCTGGTCAAGTCTCTGTTAACATGCTGACTGGTCAAGTCCCTGTTAACATGCTGACTGGTCAAGTCTCTGTCAACATGCTGGCTGACTGGTCAAGTCTCTGTTAACATGCTGGCTGGTCAAGTCTCTGCTAACATGCTGACTGGTCAAGTTTCTGTTAACATGCTGGCTGGTCAAGTCTCTGCTAACATGCTGGCTGGCTGGTCAAGTCTCTGCTGACATGCTGGCTGACTGGTCAAGTCTCTGTTAACATGCTGGCTGACTGGTCAAGTCTCTGTTAACATGCTGGCTGACTGGTCAAGTCTCTGTTAACATGCTGGCTGACTGGTCAAGTCTCTGTTAACATGCTGGCTGGTCAAGTCTCTGTTAACATGCTGGCTGACTTGTCAAGTCTCTGTTAACATGCTGGCTGGTCAAGTCTCTGCTAACATGCTGGCTGGTCAAATCTCTGTTAACATGCTGACTGGTCAAGTCTCTGTTTACATGCTGACTGGTCAAGTCTCTGTTAACATGCTGACTGGTCAAGTCTCTGCTAACATGCTGACTGGTCAAGTCTCTGTTTATATGCTGACTGGTCAAGTCCCTGTTAACATGCTGACTGGTCAAGTCTCTGTTAACATGCTGACTGGTCAAGTCTCTGTTAACATGCTGACTGGTCAAGTCCCTGTTAACATGCTGACTGGTCAAGTCTCTGTTTACATGCTGACTGGTCAAGTCCCTGTTAACATGCTGACTGGTCAAGTCTCTGTCAACATGCTGGCTGACTGGTCAAGTCTCTGTTAACATGCTGGCTGGTCAAGTCTCTGTTAACATGCTGGCTGGTCAAGTCTCTGTTAACATGCTGACTGGTCAAGTCCCTGTTAACATGCTGACTGGTCAAGTCTCTGTCAACATGCTGGCTGACAGGTCAAGTCTCTGTTAACATGCTGGCTGGTCAAGTCCCTGTTAACATGCTGACTGGTCAAGTCTCTGTTAACATGCTGGCTGGTCAAGTCTCTGTTAACATGCTGGCTGGTCAAGTCTCTGTTAACATGCTGACTGGTCAAGTCTCTGCTAACATGCTGGCTGGTCAAGTCTCTGTTAACATGCTGGCTGGTCAAGTCTCTGCTAACATGCTGGCTGGTCAAGTCTCTGCTAACATGCTGGCTGGTCAAGTCTCTGTTAACATGCTGGCTGGTCAAGTCTCTGCTAACATGCTGACTGGTCAAGTCTCTGTTAACATGCTGGCTGACTGGTCAAGTCTCTGCTAACATGCTGGCTGGTCAAGTCTCTGTTAACATGCTGGCTGGTCAAGTCTCTGCTAACATGCTGGCTGGTCAAGTCTCTGTCAACATGCTGGCTGACTGGTCAAGTCTCTGCTAACATGCTGACTGGTCAAGTCTCTGTTAACATGCTGGCTGACTGGTCAAGTCTCTGCTAACATGCTGGCTGGTCAAGTCTCTGTTAACATGCTGGCTGGTCAAGTCTCTGCTAACATGCTGGCTGGTCAAGTCTCTGCTAACATGCTGGCTGGTCAAGTCTCTGTTAACATGCTGGCTGGTCAAGTCTCTGTTAACATGCTGACTGGTCAAGTCTCTGTTAACATGCTGGCTGGTCAAGTCTCTGTTAACATGCTGGCTGGTCAAGTCTCTGTTAACATGCTGGCTGGTCAAGTCTCTGTTAACATGCTGGCTGGCTGGTCAAGTCTCTGTTAACATGCTGGCTGGTCAAGTCTCTGCTAACATGCTGGCTGGTCAAGTCTCTGTTAACATGCTGGCTGACTGGTCAAGTCTCTGTCAACATGCTGGCTGACTGGTCAAGTCTCTGCTAACATGCTGACTGGTCAAGTCTCTGTTAACATGCTGGCTGACTGGTCAAGTCTCTGCTAACATGCTGACTGGTCAAGTCTCTGTTAACATGCTGGCTGACTGGTCAAGTCTCTGCTAACATGCTGACTGGTCAAGTCTCTGTTATCATGCTGGCTGGTCAAGTCTCTGCTAACATGCTGGCTGGTCAAGTCTCTGCTAACATGCTGGCTGGTCAAGTCTCTGTTAACATGCTGGCTGGTCAAGTCTCTGCTAACATGCTGACTGGTCAAGTCTCTGTTAACATGCTGGCTGACTGGTCAAGTCTCTGCTAACATGCTGGCTGGTCAAGTCTCTGTTAACATGCTGGCTGGTCAAGTCTCTGCTAACATGCTGGCTGGTCAAGTCTCTGTCAACATGCTGGCTGACTGGTCAAGTCTCTGCTAACATGCTGACTGGTCAAGTCTCTGTTAACATGCTGGCTGACTGGTCAAGTCTCTGCTAACATGCTGGCTGGTCAAGTCTCTGCTAACATGCTGGCTGGTCAAGTCTCTGCTAACATGCTGGCTGGTCAAGTCTCTGTTAACATGCTGGCTGGTCAAGTCTCTGTTAACATGCTGGCTGGTCAAGTCTCTGTTAACATGCTGGCTGGCTGGTCAAGTCTCTGTTAACATGCTGGCTGGTCAAGTCTCTGCTAACATGCTGGCTGGTCAAGTCTCTGTTAACATGCTGGCTGACTGGTCAAGTCTCTGTCAACATGCTGGCTGACTGGTCAAGTCTCTGCTAACATGCTGACTGGTCAAGTCTCTGTTAACATGCTGGCTGACTGGTCAAGTCTCTGCTAACATGCTGACTGGTCAAGTCTCTGTTAACATGCTGGCTGACTGGTCAAGTCTCTGCTAACATGCTGACTGGTCAAGTCTCTGTTATCATGCTGGCTGGTCAAGTCTCTGCTAACATGCTGGCTGGTCAAGTCTCTGCTAACATGCTGGCTGGTCAAGTCTCTGTTAACATGCTGGCTGGTCAAGTCTCTGCTAACATGCTGACTGGTCAAGTCTCTGTTAACATGCTGGCTGACTGGTCAAGTCTCTGCTAACATGCTGGCTGGTCAAGTCTCTGTTAACATGCTGGCTGGTCAAGTCTCTGCTAACATGCTGGCTGGTCAAGTCTCTGTCAACATGCTGGCTGACTGGTCAAGTCTCTGCTAACATGCTGACTGGTCAAGTCTCTGTTAACATGCTGGCTGACTGGTCAAGTCTCTGCTAACATGCTGGCTGGTCAAGTCTCTGTTAACATGCTGGCTGGTCAAGTCTCTGCTAACATGCTGGCTGGTCAAGTCTCTGCTAACATGCTGGCTGGTCAAGTCTCTGTTAACATGCTGGCTGGTCAAGTCTCTGTTAACATGCTGGCTGGTCAAGTCTCTGTTAACATGCTGGCTGGTCAAGTCTCTGCTAACATGCTGACTGGTCAAGTCTCTGCTAACATGCTGGCTGGTCAAGTCTTTGTTAACATGCTGACTGGTCAAGTCTCTGCTAACATGCTGACTGGTCAAGTCTCTGCTAACATGCTGGCTGGTCAAGTCTCTGTTAACATGCTGACTGGTCAAGTCTCTGCTAACATGCTGGCTGGTCAAGTCTCTGCTAACATGCTGGCTGGTCAAGTCTCTGTTAACATGCTGGCTGGTCAAGTCTCTGTTAACATGCTGACTGGTCAAGTCTCTGTTAACATGCTGGCTGGTCAAGTCTCTGTTAACATGCTGACTGGTCAAGTCTCTGCTAACATGCTGGCTGGTCAAGTCTCTGTTAACATGCTGGCTGGTCAAGTCTCTGCTAACATGCTGACTGGTCAAGTCTCTGCTAACATGCTAGCTGGTCAAGTCTCTGTTAACATGCTGACTGGTCAAGTCTCTGTTAACATGCTGACTGGTCAAGTCTCTGCTAACATGCTGACTGGTCAAGTCTCTGTTAACATGCTGGCTGGTCAAGTCTCTGCTAACATGCTGGCTGGCTGGTCAAGTCTCTGCTAACATGCTGGCTGACTGGTCAAGTCTCTGTTAACATGCTGGCTGACTGGTCAAGTCTCTGTTAACATGCTGGCTGACCGGTCAAGTCTCTGTTAACATGCTGGCTGGTCAAGTCTCTGTTAACATGCTGGCTGACTGGTCAAGTCTCTGTTAACATGCTGGCTGGTCAAGTCTCTGCTAACATGCTGGCTGGTCAAGTCTCTGTTAACATGCTGACTGGTCAAGTCTCTGTTTACATGCTGACTGGTCAAGTCTCTGTTAACATGCTGACTGGTCAAGTCTCTGCTAACATGCTGACTGGTCAAGTCTCTGTTTACATGCTGACTGGTCAAGTCCCTGTTAACATGCTGACTGGTCAAGTCTCTGTTAACATGCTGACTGGTCAAGTCTCTGTTAACATGCTGACTGGTCAAGTCCCTGTTAACATGCTGACTGGTCAAGTCTCTGTTTACATGCTGACTGGTCAAGTCCCTGTTAACATGCTGACTGATCAAGTCTCTGTCAACATGCTGGCTGACTGGTCAAGTCTCTGTTAACATGCTGGCTGGTCAAGTCTCTGTTAACATGCTGGCTGGTCAAGTCTCTGTTAACATGCTGACTGGTCAAGTCCCTGTTAACATGCTGACTGGTCAAGTCTCTGTCAACATGCTGGCTGACTGGTCAAGTCTCTGTTAACATGCTGGCTGGTCAAGTCCCTGTTAACATGCTGACTGGTCAAGTCTCTGTTTACATGCTGACTGGTCAAGTCTCTGTTAACATGCTGGCTGGTCAAGTCTCTGTTAACATGCTGGCTGGTCAAGTCCCTGTTAACATGCTGACTGGTCAAGTCTCTGTTTACATGCTGACTGGTCAAGTCTCTGTTAACATGCTGACTGGTCAAGTCTCTGTTAACATGCTGACTGGTCAAGTCTCTGCTAACATGCTGGCTGGTCAAGTCTCTGCTAACATGCTGGCTGGTCAAGTCTCTGTTAACATGCTGGCTTATTGGTCAAGTCTCTGTTAACATGCTGGCTGGTCAAGTCTCTGTTAACATGCTGGCTGGTCAAGTCTCTGCTAACATGCTGACTGGTCAAGTTTCTGTTAACATGCTGGCTGGTCAAGTCTCTGCTAACATGCTGGCTGGCTGGTCAAGTCTCTGCTGACATGCTGGCTGACTGGTCAAGTCTCTGTTAACATGCTGGCTGACTGGTCAAGTCTCTGTTAACATGCTGGCTGACTGGTCAAGTCTCTGTTAACATGCTGGCTGGTCAAGTCTCTGTTAACATGCTGGCTGACTTGTCAAGTCTCTGTTAACATGCTGGCTGGTCAAGTCTATGCTAACATGCTGGCTGGTCAAATCTCTGTTAACATGCTGACTGGTCAAGTCTCTGTTTACATGCTGACTGGTCAAGTCTCTGTTAACATGCTGACTGGTCAAGTCTCTGCTAACATGCTGACTGGTCAAGTCTCTGTTTATATGCTGACTGGTCAAGTCCCTGTTAACATGCTGACTGGTCAAGTCTCTGTTAACATGCTGACTGGTCAAGTCTCTGTTAACATGCTGACTGGTCAAGTCCCTGTTAACATGCTGACTGGTCAAGTCTCTGTTTACATGCTGACTGGTCAAGTCCCTGTTAACATGCTGACTGGTCAAGTCTCTGTCAACATGCTGGCTGACTGGTCAAGTCTCTGTTAACATGCTGGCTGGTCAAGTCTCTGTTAACATGCTGGCTGGTCAAGTCTCTGTTAACATGCTGACTGGTCAAGTCCCTGTTAACATGCTGACTGGTCAAGTCTCTGTCAACATGCTGGCTGACAGGTCAAGTCTCTGTTAACATGCTGGCTGGTCAAGTCCCTGTTAACATGCTGACTGGTCAAGTCTCTGTTAACATGCTGGCTGGTCAAGTCTCTGTTAACATGCTGGCTGGTCAAGTCTCTGTTAACATGCTGACTGGTCAAGTCTCTGCTAACATGCTGGCTGGTCAAGTCTCTGTTAACATGCTGGCTTATTGGTCAAGTCTCTGTTAACATGCTGGCTGGTCAAGTCTCTGTTAACATGCTGGCTTATTGGTCAAGTCTCTGTTAACATGCTGACTGGTCAAGTCTCTGTTAACATGCTGACTGGTCAAGTCTCTGCTAACATGCTGGCTGGTCAAGTCTCTGTTAACATGCTGGCTTATTGGTCAAGTCTCTGTTAACATGCTGGCTGGTCAAGTCTCTGTTAACATGCTGGCTGGCTGGTCAAGTCTCTGTTAACATGCTGACTGGTCAAGTCTCTGTTAACATGCTGGCTGGTCAAGTCTCTGTTATCATGCTGGCTGGTCAAGTCTCTGTTAACATGCTGACTGGTCAAGTCTCTGTTAACATGCTGGCTTATTGGTCAAGTCTCTGTTAACATGCTGGCTGGTCAAGTCTCTGTTAACATGCTGGCTGGTCAAGTCTCTGTTAACATGCTGACTGGTCAAGTCTCTGTTAACATGCTGGCTGACTGGTCAAGTCTCTGTTATCATGCTGGCTGGTCAAGTCTCTGTTAACATGCTGACTGGTCAAGTCTCTGTTAACATGCTGGCTTATTGGTCAAGTCTCTGTTAACATGCTGGCTGGTCAAGTCTCTGTTAACATGCTGGCTGGTCAAGTCTCTGTTAACATGCTGACTGGTCAAGTCTCTGTTAACATGCTGGCTGACTGGTCAAGTCTCTGCTAACATGCTGGCTGGTCAAGTCTCTGTTATCATGCTGGCTGGTCAAGTCTCTGTTAACATGCTGGCTGGCTGGTCAAGTCTCTGTTAACATGCTGGCTGGCTGGTCAAGTCTCTGTTAACATGCTGGCTGGTCAAGTCTCTGTTAACATGCTGGCTGGTCAAGTCTCTGTTATCATGCTGGCTGGTCAAGTCTCTGTTAACATGCTGGCTTATTGGTCAAGTCTCTGCTAACATGCTGGCTGGTCAAGTCTCTGTTAACATGCTGGCTGGTCAAGTCTCTGCTAACATGCTGGCTGGTCAAGTCTCTGTTAACATGCTGGCTGGTCAAGTCTCTGCTAACATGCTGGCTGGTCAAGTCTCTGTTAACATGCTGGCTGGTCAAGTCTCTGTTAACATGCTGGCTGGTCAAGTCTCTGTTAACATGCTGGCTGGTCAAGTCTCTGTTATCATGCTGGCTGGTCAAGTCTCTGTTAACATGCTGGCTGGTCAAGTCTCTGTTAACATGCTGGCTGGTCAAGTCTCTGTTAACATGCTGGCTGGTCAAGTCTCTGTTAACATGCTGGCTGGTCAAGTCTCTGCTAACATGCTGGCTGGTCAAGTCTCTGTTAACATGCTGGCTGGTCAAGTCTCTGCTAACATGCTGGCTGGTCAAGTCTCTGTTAACATGCTGGCTGGTCAAGTCTCTGCTAACATGCTGGCTGGTCAAGTCTCTGCTAACATGCTGGCTGGTCAAGTCTCTGTTAACATGCTGGCTTATTGGTCAAGTCTCTGCTAACATGCTGGCTTATTGGTCAAGTCTCTGCTAACATGCTGGCTTATTGGTCAAGTCTCTGCTAACATGCTGGCTTATTGGTCAAGTCTCTGCTAACATGCTGGCTGGTCAAGTCTCTGTCAACATGCTGGCTGGTCAAGTCTCTGTTAACATGCTGGCTGGTCAAGTCTCTGTTAACATGCTGGCTTATTGGTCAAGTCCCTGCTAACATGCTGGCCGGTCGGTCAAGTGAACAAGGTTTAGAGGCCTCGAAGCAGATTGTCAAATTTGATCAATTTACATAGAGACACTTTGTGCTCGGACTACATTTTTATTATACTGATATTTAGAATGATCATAATCATTTTAATTGGTTTAAGACATCAAAGAACAGGATTTTTTTGTACTGTAAATAGGAGGTCTTGGTATTTTAATTGTTCGATTGTCTTCAGGCAACACTTGAATTGGACTAGCGCTAGTTGGCTTTACATTTAAGTCATTTTAGCAGACGCTCTTATCCAGAGCGACTTACAAATTTACCTTTTTTATATTTTAACTAGGCAAGTCAGTTAAGAACAAATTCTTATTTTTCAATGACGGCCTAGGAACAGTGGGTTAACTGCCTGTTCAGGGGCAGAACGACAGATTGTACCTTGTCAGCTCGGGGATTTGAACTTGCAACCTTTCGGTTACTAGTCCAACGCTCTAACCACTAGGCTACCCTGCCACTTTAATCTGAGATCCTTGACAAAGACCTTTTGTCAAGAAAGTCTGCCTTCCATGCATCAATGTTATCAGCTGTCTTGGCTACATAAAGATCTGGTTACATTGATGTCATGCTGATGATATATATATATGTTGGTTAGATTGTTATTCTATTGGTAAGGTAATAGCATTGAAGTGGCTATTTGTACCTTTTTTTAGACATAAATTAAAAAAGACAAAGTTTAACGATGAGACCATGCCACCACTTGAAATTACTATTGTATTCTGAAATGAAGATAATGTGACTGTGAGCAGTTTTTTCAATAGAGTTTTCCTTTCTCTCCACAGCTCCAAGGGTCTCTGAGGAGGAAGATCGAGGGCCATACTCCTGGCTACTCCTCCCAACAGAACGGCCTGTCCTGTGGGCCGTCGGGGCTGGACTTCAAACGTGTCCGTCTGGAGGGGGGCAGCGGCAGTTTGGGTGGGCACGGACCCTGTTCCTTCAGCTCCGGGCAATCACAGTCCATGGGAGGCGACGCTTCGTCCATAGGCCACCCCCTAAACAGGAAAAATAACAACAGCAGCTACATGATGCCCCATGGAGTCATGAACTCTGACCTCATCAACATGACCCTGAAGGAGATGAAGAAGGAACCTATAGACCATGTTACTTCCTGCGGCCAGAGGTCTACGGAGATGATGGTGTTCAGCAGCCAGATCGACCCGGAGCTTCAGGATCTGTTCGACGAGCTGACCAAGACCGTCCCGTCTCTGCACGACCAGGAGTTTGAGAAGATGCTGAAGCAGGATGATACGTTCGGCCTGGCGGATCTGGAGCGCGGTGCGGCTACCCTCTGCTCCCACCTGGACAAGCCCATCAAGACGGAGTACTCCTCTCCAGACTACGGCCAGACACATGGCCATGGCGGCTCCTCACAGCTCCGCCCGGCATCCACTGGTCCCTCCTACACCATGTCCAGCTCCTCCCCCATCACCAACCAGAAGAGCCAAGGCCAGGGACCCTCGGGGCTGGCCGGACCCCCCAGCAGAGGTCTCCCTGGCTGGCCTGAGGTGTCCCATGCGGAGCAGCTAAAGCAGATGGCAGCCAACCAGAACCAGCAGCAACCCAACCCCCAGGCCCTGCTCCACCACCAACAGACTCAGGCTGGAGGGGGAGGAGGACCAGGCACCAGTTGGAACACGCAGCCCTCCTCCAGCTCCTTCCCCCAGGACAAGCTCTCCAACCCGGCCTCAATGGGCCAGAGGATCACCCCCCAGACCTCCATGGACAGCCAGGGTAAAGGCATAAACAACTGTCTGTTCAAGCCCAACGGACACAACAGCTCCAGCCACCTGGATATGAAGGTGCTCAGCAACAAACCCATGCTCCACTTCAGCCCTAAAGCATCCCAGCAACCCTCCACTATGGCAGGTCCACTGAGTAAGACTACAGCCCATCAACAACAACAACAGCAGCCGTCCACCTCAGCCCAGAACTTGAACACGAACCACCCAGTTCATAACTACCAGAACCCCCAGCAGCACCGGCCCGTGTCTGGGTCTCCTCACTTGCAGCCCAAGTCCCTGGCCCAGAGAACCCCTCTCAGCCAGCATGGACCTGGACCTGGACTCCACTTTAAACTGGCTCAACAACGACAGGTAATAATCCCCTATATAAATACTTGCAGACTATAAATACTTGCATACTATCCTTGCGTTGTTGTAGTGGTTGAGTTCCAGGACTCTGACTCGACTTGGACTCAAGCGCTAGAGACTTGGGACTCGACTCAGACTCGAGGTTTAGTGACTTGACTACATCAGTGCATTTTAAGTATGTTCCATCGTTTATATGAAACAGTACATTTATCACATCAAATATCATGTGAAAACGAATATTGTATGTCTGAAATAGAATACATCTATCTATCTAATACATATATCGTCCCAGTCTATATTCAGGGCTTCAGTCTATATCGTCCCCGTCTATATTCAGGGCCTTCAGTCTATATCGTCCCAGTCTATATTCAGGGCCTTCAGTCTATATCGTCCCAGTCTATATTCAGGCCTTCAGTCTATATCGTCCCAGTCTATATTCAGGGCTTCAGTCTATATCGTCCCAGTCTATATTCAGGGCCTTCAGTCTATATCGTCCCAGTCTATATTCAGGGCTTCAGTCTATATCGTCCCAGTCTATATTCAGGGCCTTCAGTCTATATCGTCCCAGTCTATATTCAGGGATTCAGTCTATATCGTCCCAGTCTATATTCAGGCCCTTCAGTCTATATCGTCCCAGTCTATATTCAGGGCCTTCAGTCTATATCGTCCCAGTCTATATTCAGGGCTTCAGTCTATATCGTCCCAGTCTATATTCAGGGCTTCAGTCTATATCGTCCCAGTCTATATTCAGGGCCTTCAGTCTATATCGTCCCAGTCTATATTCAGGGCTTCAGTCTATATCGTCCCAGTCTATATTCAGGGCCTTCAGTCTATATCGTCCCAGTCTATATTCAGGGCTTCAGTCTATATCGTCCCAGTCTATATTCAGGGCTTCAGTCTATATCGTCCCAGTCTATATTCAGGGCCTTCAGTCTATATCGTCCCAGTCTATATTCAGGGCTTCAGTCTATATCGTCCCAGTCTATATTCAGGGCTTCAGTCTATATCGTCCCAGTCTATATTCAGGGCTTCAGTCTATATCGTCCCAGTCTATATTCAGGGCCTTCAGTCTATATCGTCCCAGTCTATATTCAGGGCTTCAGTCTATATCGTCCCAGTCTATATTCAGGGCCTTCAGTCTATATCGTCCCAGTCTATATTCAGGGCTTCAGTCTATATCGTCCCAGTCTATATTCAGGCCTTCAGTCTATATCGTCCCAGTCTATATTCAGGGCCTTCAGTCTATATCGTCCCAGTCTATATTCAGGGCTTCAGTCTATATCGTCCCAGTCTATATTCAGGACTTCAGTCTATATCGTCCCAGTCTATATTCAGGGCTTCAGTCTATATTCAGGGCTTCAGTCTATATCGTCCCAGTCTATATTCAGGGCCTTCAGTCTATATCGTCCCAGTCTATATTCAGGGCCTTCAGTCTATATCGTCCCAGTCTATATTCAGGGCCTTCAGTCTATATCGTCCCAGTCTATATTCAGGGTTCAGAAAGTGTTCTGAACCCCATGACTTTTCCCACATTTTATTACGTTACAGCCTTATTCTAAAATATATATATTTTTTTAATCCTCATTAATCTACACACAATACCCCATGATGACAAAGCAAAAACTGTTTTTTATACATTTTTGCAAAGGTATTAAAAATAAAAACAGAAATACATTATTTACTTAAGTATTTAGACCCTTTGCTATGAGACTCTAAATTGACCTCAGGTGCATCCTGTTTCCATTGATCATCCTTGAGATGTTTCTACAACTTGATTGGAGTCCACCTGTGGTAAATTCAATTGATTGGACATGATTTGGAAAGGCACACACCTGTCTATATAAGGTCCCACAGTTGACAGTGCATGTCAGAGCAAAAACCAAGCCATGAGACCGAAGGATTTGTCCGTAGAGTTCCGAGACAGGATTGTGTCGAGGCTTAGATCTGGGGAAGGGTACCAAAACATTTCTGCAGCATTGAAGGTCCCCAAGAACACAGTGGCCTCCATCATTCTTAAATGGAAGAAGTTTGGAACCACCAAGACTCTTCCTAGAGCTGGCCGCCCGGTCAAACTGAGCAAATGGGGAGAATTGTCTTTGTCAAAGTACTGAGTAAAGAGTCTGAATAATTATGGAAATGTGATATTTCATAAATTAGCTAAAATGTCTAAAAGCCTGTTTTTGCTTTGTTATTGTGTGTAGATTGATGACGGGAAAAAACGATTTAATCCATTTTAGAATAAGGCTGTGACGTAATAAAATGTTGAAAAAGTCAAGGGGTCTGAATACTTTCCGAAGGCCCTGTAGATCATTGCGATGGTCAACATCTATTCTGGAGTGATCAAAGGTGATCAGGTGATCAGGTGATCTAAGGTGATCAGGTGATCAAAGGTGATCAGGTGATCTAAGGTGATCAGGTGATCAAAGGTGATCAGGTGATCAGGTGATCAGGTATTTCTATTCATATTTTCCTGAACCTGAAGAATTGTTGAATATATTATATGCACACTATGTTTTGAACAGGTAATGACCCATTCCCATCCTAATCCCATATGACCCATTCCCATCCTAATCCCATATGACCCATTCCCATCCTAATCCCATATGACCCATTCCCATCCTAATCTCATATGACCCATTCCCATCCTAATCCCATATGACCCATTCCCATCCTAATCTCATATGACCCATTCCCATCCTAATCCCATATGACCCATTCCCATCCTAATCTCATATGACCCATTCCCAGCCTAATCCCATATGACCCATTCCCATCCTAATCCCATATGACCCATTCCCATCCTAATCCCATATGGCCCATTCCCATCCTAATCCCATTCCCATCCTAATCCCATATGACCCATTCCCATCCTAATCCCATATGACCTATGACCATCCTAATCCCATATGACCCATTCCCATCCTAATCTCATAAAACCCATTCCCATCCTAATCCCATATGACCCATTCCCATCCTAATCCCATATGACCCATTCCCATTCTAATCTTATATGACCCATTCCCATCCTAATCCCATATGACCCATTCCCATCCTAATCCCATATGACCCATTCCCATCCTAATCCCATATGACCCATTCCCATCCTAATCTTATATGACCCATTCCCATCCTAATCCCATATGACCCATTCCCATCCTATTCTTATATGACCCATTCCCATCCTAATCCCATATGACCCATTCCCATCCTAATCTTATATGACCCATTCCCATCCTAATCCCATATGACCCATTCCCATCCTAATCCCATTTGACCCATTCCCATCCTAATCTTATATGACCCATTCCCATCCTAATCTTATATGACCCATTCCCATCCTAATCCCATATGACCCATTCCCATCCTAATCCCATATGACCCATTCCCATCCTAATCTTATATGACCCATTCCCATCCTAATCCCATATGACCCATTCCCATCCTAATACCATTTGACCCATTCCCATCCTAATCCCATATGACCCATTCCCATCCTAATCTTATATGACCCATTCCCATCCTAATCCCATATGACCCATTCCCATCCTAATCCCATATGACCCATTCCCATCCTAATCCCATATGACCCATTCCCATTCTAATCCCATATGATCCATTCCCATCCTAATCCCATATGACCCATTCCCATCCTAATCCCATGTGACCCATTCCCATCCTAATCCCATATGACCAATTACCATCCTAATCCCATGTGACCCATTCCCATCCTAATCCCATATTATCCATTCCCATCCTAATCCCATGTGACCCATTCCCATCATAATCCCATATGACCCTTTCCCATCCTAATCCCATATGACCATTCCCATCCTAATCCCATATGACCCATTCCCATTCTAATCCCATATGACCCATTCCCATCCTAATCCCATATGACCCATTCCCATCCTAATCCCATATGACCATTCCCATCCTAATCCCATATGACCCATTCCCATCCTAATCCCATATGACCCATTCCCATCCTATTCTTATATGACCCATTCCCATCCTAATCCCATATGACCCATTCCCATTCTAATCCCATATGACCCATTCCCATCCTAATCCCATATGACCCATTCCCATCCTAATCCCATATGACCATTCCCATCCTAATCCCATATGACCCATTCCCATCCTAATCCCATATGACCCATTCCCAGTCCCATCCTAATCCCATTCCCATCCTAATCCCATATGACCAATTCCCATCCTAATCCCATATGACCCATTCCCATCCTAATCCCATATGACCCATTCCCATTCCCATCCTAATCCCATTCCCATCCTAATCCCATATGACCCATTCCCATTCCCATCCTAATCCCATTCCCATCCTAATCCCATATGACCAATTCCCATCCTAATCCCATATGACCCATTCCCATCCTAATCCCATTCCCATCCTAATCCCATATGACCCATTCCCATCCTAATCTTATATGACCCATTCCCATCCTAATCCCATATGACCCATTCCCATCCTAATCCCATATGACCCATTCCCATCCTAATCCCATATGACCCATTCCCATCCTAATCCCATTCCCATCCTAATCCCATATGACCCATTCCCATCCTAATCCCATATGACCCATTCCCATCCTAATCCCATATTGTTGTAAATGAACTGTCCACATTCTTGTCTAATGATGATGGGATAATCATAAGGATTAACATGATAAACTACTTGGTAGGGCTGTGCGATATGGACAAAATATCACAATATGTTTTTAAATGTTTGGCGGTCTGATGTTGTTTGATGGTATTTTATGTTTTTTAATAATAAAAGTTGTACATTTGCTTTTATGAGTATTGCATGATCCTAGGGTTGCAACAAATAGGTTCTAGGTGATTTCATTGGGTCTTTCGCCATTCTGATTGGTTTATACTATTCAATTCAATTTCAACCACATTTTCCCCCTGCATTTTCATAAATGTATGCATTTCCCGCCCTAGTTTCAGATAATGTACACACTGCCAGGTAGGGCTACACGATATGAATCAAAAATCGAAGAATTATTTTTAACCAGATATTGCAATTGCAATCTGACTTGCGATTTAGATTAAAAAAATGGAAATAGAATGATTATTCTAATTCCATAGTTAGAATATAATCTTGTGCAATTTGAACACCGTGTTGTCATGACAACAAATGAAAAAGCCAAAGACAGGATAGGATTGATGACCCATGATGTGACAGGATAGGAACCAAAGTGATGGTTAATGTTTCCTAAGGGACCCTATAATCTTTTGCTACAATGAATGTTATATTTTACTTCATGTAGCTAACATATTAATGCTTCATCTATTCCTCTGTGATTTAGAAGAGACTGTTGCAGAAACAATATACTGAGCTAGGTCTACAGCGCCACTGGCATCAGCCTAAATTAGCAAACTACTTTTGCTCTGAGCCGTAGCAAAATCAAACCAAATCAAATGGTATTTGTCACATACTTCGTAAACAAGAGGTATGGACTAACAGTGAAATGCTTACTTACCAACAATGTAGAGAGGAAAATATAAACAAATAATAATTGAAGAAAGTGCCAAAAGCCAGATTAATTTATATTCAAAATATGCTCAGATAAAAAGAGTGAAGTTGCTTATTTACTAAAGATTGGAGAATCTTGGCTAGACATGGAAGCTTCAAGATGGGACGATAATGATCAAGATCACTACTATCCCTGCCCTTATGGACAGGCAAAGCTGTCATCAAGGCAAAGGGTGGCTACTTTGAAAAATCACAAATATAAAATATATTTTGATTTGTGTAACAATTTTCTGGATACTACATGATTCCATATGTGTTATTTCATAGTTTTGATGTCTTCACTATTATTCTACAATGTAGAAAACAGTAAAAATAAAGAAAAACCCTTGAATGAGTAGGTGTGTCCAAGCACATAAGCTGTTTTCCATACTTTTGGAATATTTCTTGATAGCAATGTTTGACTTAAGATGAGGGTTACTGAGCTAGAGATGAGGGGGGCAGCACCACTTGGGAAGACCCGGCTCCAATTGGGCAGCCCCTGTCTTGGTATCTATAGCAAACAACACATCAATTACTTATTTTTACTGTGAATTGACAAAAATGCAAAAAAACTTCACGACCATTTTCCGAGTCAATCTGAAGAATTCCTGAATCAGCATTTAGCCCACTCTTAGAGATAGGGCTAGACGCTGTTTCAAAAAGATAACTCGCTGAAATAAAACCACGATTAAATGCATCAATGATGTGACATTTTGTCCGTAATGGGGCCAGAGTCTGAATTCATTTGTTTGGGAAGAGAGGAGTAAGTCTTACCCTTTAGAGATTTGACAGTTTTCCAGAATTTAGCCGGGTTCTCCTTACAATCAGAAAGAGTGGTTACATAATAATCAGATTTAGCCTTTTTGATCAGACGTACACATTGATTCCTCAGTTGCCTAAAAGATTACCAATCAGGCAACATTCTTACTATAATTCAGGAGTAAACCAGGCATTCAATCTAACTTTAACTCTCAGAGTTTTGAAGGGGGCATGATTATCTACAATAGTATTGAAGACATTTACGAAGCTTAAAGCTAAATCAGGTTCAGCATTCAGCATTCAATCTAACTTTAACTCTCAGAGTTTTGAAGGGGGCATGATTATCTACAATAGTATTGAAGACATTTACGAAGCTTAAAGCTAAATCAGGTTCAGGGAGATATAGTCAAGGTCAGTAAAATAAAGATCATGTAAAGTTCCTCTTAGTGATGACACGAGGAGAGGTATGGAGTTTAACATCTCTGACACAGACAACTGGGCAATGGTTACTAAAATCAAGTGGGAAAATCCAACTAGCAACATAAACGATATACAAAAGTATGTGGACACCATTTAAATTAGTGGATTCGGCTATTTCAGCCACACCCGTTGTTGCCATAAATACACTACATGGCCAAAAGTATGTCGACACCTGCTCGTCCAACATCTCATTCCAAAATCATGGACATTAATATGGAGTTGGCCCCCACTATGCTGCTATAACAGCCTCCACACTTCCTGGAAGGCTTTCCACTAAATGTTGGAACATTGTTGCGGGGACTTGATTTGTGTAACAATTTTCTGGATACTACATGATTCCATATGTGTTATTTCATAGTTTTGATGTCTTCACTATTATTCTACAATGTAGAAAACAGTAAAAATAAAGAAAAACCCTTGAATGAGTAGGTGTGTCCAAACTTTTGACCTATACCCCAGTAGACTAGCTGTTGTCATTGGCGTCGGCTAATGGGATCCTAATAGAAAAATGTAAAACCCTGCCACATCCGTAAAGTGTTAGTGCCGGTGTAGTAGGATTCAATCTTAGTCATGTATTGCGCTTTTTCTATTTGATGGCTGGTCGGAGGTCGTCATGGGATTTCTTATAAGCGTCCGGATTAATGTCCTGCTCCTTGAAAGCGGCTACTCTGGCCTTTAGCTCAGTGGGGATGCTGCCTGTAATCCATGACTTCTGGTTGGGATATGTACGTACGGTCACTCTGGGGACGACGTCGTCCATCGACTTATTAATGAAGCCGGTGACTGATGTGGTGAACTCCTCAATGTTATCGGATGAATCACGGAAAATATTAAAGTCTGTGTTAGAGAAAGAGTCCTGTAGCTTAGCATCCACTTCATCGAACCACTTCTGTACTGAGAAAGTCACTGGCACTTCCTGTTTGAGGTTTTGCCTGTAAGCAGGAAGTAGGAGGATAGAGTTATGATCTGATTTGCCAAAGGTGAGGGCCTTGTACGCATTTCTGTGTGTGGAGTTAAGGTGATCTAGAGTTTTGTCGCCTCTAGTTCCACAAGTGACAGTAAAACGGATTTCAGTTTCCTTTAACCAAGTCTGCCATCGGGTTGCATTGGAAAAACATGCAAGATGTACTGTATATTATCCATGGCTCTGAGAAACATAGAATATTACAGTTTTTCACGTCCTGTTAATAGGATAGTCTCTAACGGAGCTCATCCAGTTTATTCTCCAGTGACTAATAGGATAGTCTCTAACAGAGCTCGTCCAGTTTATTCTCCAGTGACTAATAGGATAGTCTCTAACGGAGCTCATCCAGTTTATTCTCCAGTGATTGATAGGATAGTCTCTAACGGAGCGCATCCAGTTTATTCTCCAGTGATTAATAGGATAGTCTCTAACAGAGCTCATCCAGTTTATTCTCCAGTGACTAATAGGATAGTCTCTAACGGAGCTCATCCAGTTTATTCTCCAGTGATTGATAGGATAGTCTCTAACGGAGCTCGTCCAGTTTATTCTCCAGTGACTAATAGGATAGTCTCTAACGGAGCTCGTCCAGTTTATTCTCCAGTGATTGATAGGATAGTCTCTAACGGAGCTCATCCAGTTTATTCTCCAGTGACTAATAGGATAGTCTCTAACAGAGCTCGTCCAGTTTATTTTCCAGTGATTGATAGGATAGTCTCTAACAGAGCTCATCCAGTTTATTCTCCAGTGATTGATAGGATAGTCTCTAACGGAGCTCGTCCAGTTTATTCTCCAGTGACTAATAGGATAGTCTCTAACGGTGCTCGTCCAGTTTATTCTCCAGTGATTGATAGGATAGTCTCTAACAGAGCTCATCCAGTTTATTCTCCAGTGGCTAATAGGATAGTCTCTAACGGAGCTCGTCCAGTTTATTCTCCAGTGATTGATAGGATAGTCTCTAACGGAGCTCGTCCAGTTTATTCTCCAGTGATTGATAGGATAGTCTCTAACGGAGCTCATCCAGTTTATTCTCCAGTGATTAATAGGATAGTCTCTAACGGAGCTCATCCAGTTTATTCTCCAGTGATTGATAGGATAGTCTCTAACAGAGCTCGTCCAGTTTATTCTCCAGTGACTAATAGGATAGTCTCTAACGGAGCTCATCCAGTTTATTCTCCAGTGATTGATAGGATAGTCTCTAACGGAGCTCGTCCAGTTTATTCTCCAGTGACTAATAGGATAGTCTCTAACGGAGCTCGTCCAGTTTATTCTCCAGTGATTGATAGGATAGTCTCTAACGGAGCTCATCCAGTTTATTCTCCAGTGACTAATAGGATAGTCTCTAACAGAGCTCGTCCAGTTTATTTTCCAGTGATTGATAGGATAGTCTCTAACAGAGCTCATCCAGTTTATTCTCCAGTGATTGATAGGATAGTCTCTAACGGAGCTCGTCCAGTTTATTCTCCAGTGACTAATAGGATAGTCTCTAACGGTGCTCGTCCAGTTTATTCTCCAGTGATTGATAGGATAGTCTCTAACAGAGCTCATCCAGTTTATTCTCCAGTGGCTAATAGGATAGTCTCTAACGGAGCTCGTCCAGTTTATTCTCCAGTGATTGATAGGATAGTCTCTAACGGAGCTCGTCCAGTTTATTCTCCAGTGATTGATAGGATAGTCTCTAACGGAGCTCATCCAGTTTATTCTCCAGTGATTAATAGGATAGTCTCTAACGGAGCTCATCCAGTTTATTCTCCAGTGATTGATAGGATAGTCTCTAACAGAGCTCGTCCAGTTTATTCTCCAGTGATTGATAGGATAGTCTCTAACGGAGCTCATCCAGTTTATTCTCCAGTGATTAATAGGATAGTCTCTAACAGAGCTCGTCCAGTTTATTCTCCAGTGACTAATAGGATAGTCTCTAACAGAGCTCATCCAGTTTATTCTCCAGTGATTGATAGGATAGTCTCTAACGGAGCTCGTCCAGTTTATTCTCCAGTGACTAATAGGATAGTCTCTAACGGAGCTCATCCAGTTTATTCTCCAGTGATTGATAGGATAGTCTCTAACGGAGCTCGTCCAGTTTATTCTCCAGTGACTAATAGGATAGTCTCTAACGGAGCTCGTCCAGTTTATTCTCCAGTGATTGATAGGATAGTCTCTAACGGAGCTCATCCAGTTTATTCTCCAGTGACTAATAGGATAGTCTCTAACAGAGCTCGTCCAGTTTATTTTCCAGTGATTGATAGGATAGTCTCTAACAGAGCTCATCCAGTTTATTCTCCAGTGATTAATAGGATAGTCTCTAACGGAGCTCGTCCAGTTTATTCTCCAGTGACTAATAGGATAGTCTCTAACGGTGCTCGTCCAGTTTATTCTCCAGTGATTGATAGGATAGTCTCTAACAGAGCTCATCCAGTTTATTCTCCAGTGACTAATAGGATAGTCTCTAACGGAGCTCGTCCAGTTTATTCTCCAGTGATTGATAGGATAGTCTCTAACGGAGCTCGTCCAGTTTATTCTCCAGTGATTGATAGGATAGTCTCTAAAGGAGCTCATCCAGTTTATTCTCCAGTGATTAATAGGATAGTCTCTAACGGAGCTCATCCAGTTTATTCTCCAGTGATTGATAGGATAGTCTCTAACAGAGCTCGTCCAGTTTATTCTCCAGTGATTGATAGGATAGTCTCTAACGGAGCTCATCCAGTTTATTCTCCAGTGATTAATAGGATAGTCTCTAACAGAGCTCGTCCAGTTTATTCTCCAGTGACTAATAGGATAGTCTCTAACAGAGCTCATCCAGTTTATTCTCCAGTGATTGATAGGATAGTCTCTAACGGAGCTCGTCCAGTTTATTCTCCAGTGACTAATAGGATAGTCTCTAACAGAGCTCATCCAGTTTATTCTCCAGTGATTGATAGGATAGTCTCTAACGGAGCTCGTCCAGTTTATTCTCCAGTGACTAATAGGATAGTCTATAACAGAGCTCATCCAGTTTATTCTCCAGTGATTGATAGGATCGTCTCTAACGGAGCTCATCCAGTTTATTCTCCAGTGATTGATAGGATAGTCTCTAACGGAGCGCATCCAGTTTATTCTCCAGTGACTGCACGTTCGCCAATAGTACAGATGGCAATGGCGGTCTATTTGCTCTCCGACGTATTCTCGTCAGGATGCCTCGTATCCTGCCTCTCTTTTGCCGCCACTTTCACTTCCTGGTCCGGGAGTAAGCAGGAAGTCCATAGTTGCCGACTCATTGAAGTAGAAATGTTAATCCAAATCGAGGTTAGGGATCCCTCTTCCCTCTTCTCTTCCCTCCCAAGCTAAAAGGCAGTAACTGCTCATAGAGTGGAACTGAGAAAAATGGCTTCAAAGTTTTTTTTAAATTGTCCAGCCAAATTAATTCTAGGGAGATCATTGGAGATGTAATGATCTGTTGCCTTACTATGAGTACATGTTTTATTCATGTTGACCCTGACCTCTGACATGACCTTTGACCCTTAAACGGCAGTTACTGCCTTCTTCCTGGGCATGATATGTTAGAAATTACAGGGTAATACCAAAGCAAAGAGCAGTATCAGCCATTTTCATTTGTTAGTTTATTATACTTGTCATGTATGCTATTAACACAAGAACGGTGTAATTACTGACAGTGCAACAGAGTTTAAACTGCATCCTGTGTGTGTCTTCCACTGAGATACCAGTTGCATTTCCATAGAGATGTAGGTTCCGCGTCAGTCACGTTACATACTGTGTTTGACAAGTAGCCCCATGTCTTGTTATAAGAATACATGTGAAAAGCAGCACTGCAGTTGTTTGAATTACATGAAATGATTACATGTCTTGTAATATATAATGATGGAACATGATAGAAGTATGACGTAGGGTAATATAAATAATAAATAATGAGATTGCTAATAAAAACATTTTATTTGTATTTTTTTTAAATTACACTTTTGAATCAATAAATAAATAACAGCTTTAAGAATACATAAAAAAAAATATTTACATGTTCATATTCATAAGAGGACCCAAATTACATTTAGCTACAATTGATAAAATGCTGAATAGTTAAATTTCATTTTTAAGTAACATTTCATTTTTAAGTAAATCTTCAGTGCTCTTCCATATCACTCCTCATCCTCAGCAATGTTGTTCACAGCCAAGGCATTCCAGAACTGCCTTCGATTTGCAGGCATCAGAGGACACAGCTTTGTGATTATGTCCATCTTCTTAGACTCTTCTATCCCTCTATCCTGTTTACGTAGTGTCGAGGGTATCTCTAGAGGGACTTTCTTCATGATGAAGTCAAGCTCTGTGAAGTCCTTTTCTTCATGGGAGACTTTGTAGAAGAGGCTCCTGGATCCACGCCTCAACTGGATCTCAGCCATCTCTGCATAGCTTTGGTGCTGCTGCCTTCTTCAGCTTGACGATGGAATGGCCAGCTTTCCATGCCAGGATGTTTTCCTATTTCATTTCCACCACCTCCACCTTGCCTGCGTTGGAAGTGGCGACCACATGGAGGAAGTCCCCGTACACCACACCTCCAGGTCGAGCTTTCATTTCCTGTTCCACGTCATGTTGGAAACTGTCTGCACTCATGAAGGTGTGTCCTGGCTCGAAGAACTTGAGGGTGATGTCCTCCATCAAAGTTGAGTCAGCATTGACAACACTCACCGGTGATGTTAGAAGGCACCAGTTTTTGTTTTGAGAAGTGCAGTTATCCACCCAATACTCTGAATGCTTGACATCCCTCTCCCGCTCCAGTGCTGTTACGTAAGATGAAGTAATCTCCTCTGCCCTCAGACCAGCTGTTCCTTCATGCCATACCACTGAGATTGTTTTCTACTTTTGAGACTTCTTTCCAACGGTGGCGAATGTCTCGTGATAGGCAACGATTCTTCTTGTCAACAATGTTGTTTTCACACCTGGCATGCGAGGGAGCATGATAACTTTTTGCATATCAACGCTCCTCACAGACCAGTCCTCTGGCCAATCTTTCTGTGCATCAGCCCGGTAACGGCTTCTGCTCTGCCCTGCAGACTTATTATGTTCCTCATATGTTCTACATTGCATGCAGTCGGGGTTGGGGATGGTGAATTCAGGTGCTGCATTGGCTGTTGTCTTGGCAGGCTTGCGTTTCCTCATTCTCCCTGTGCTCCATCTTCAGATGATGACCCTGCACCAATCAGAGCTCTCACTCCTCCTCTCCAAGCTTCACAAAGCTGATGTTCCGTCCCTTTACCGCCTTGCGATAGGTTTCACAACCGCAGCTGGCATCTTTGTTCTTCTCCTTGTAGTCATTATGCGTGAACCGAATATTGACGTCCGTCGGGAGGTGGAGGCGATGTGGGGCTCTCGTCTGTAGTGGCTGATTAGGGGAAGGAAGGACTCAATGTGTTGCAGGATTCATGCTAAATGTTCTCGCTGATACTTTCTTTCCCCTCTGATCCTTTGGTGGAATCAGTTTGGTGGTGATTGACTTGCACGTCATCGTGACAATCAGCCTGTCATTTTTTTGGGGTGGTAGCCCAATGTTGTCAGAAAGAAACACTTTGCACACCTGTTGTGCAGAACCGCTCTGGTTTGGAAGATGGTACAGAAACGACCTGCTGCGACGACTGTCAGCGCCAACAAGTGATATTTTTCTTAGATTGCTGTGCCACCATGTGGAAGATCCATGTCCTCTTCTCCTTATACTTCATCTCCCAATACTTTCCCCATATTTCCTTTTGCCTACCCTCTGAAATATTCTGTGTACATTGCCTCTTGCATTTGGGACCACATGGCTTACCCATTGGTGGAATCTTGGATTTGTTGTTTGATAGGTTGTCTGGAGTTGTGTCCAGGGGCTCAGCTGCCACTTGTGCTGGAACATTCAACTCTGAAGGTGGATGATTATCCTCATCGTCATCATCATCGGCAATTGATTTGTCATCTGATAGACTGATGTCGAAGGAGTCAGAGACCACCCGCTGGTTCTCTATTTCTTAAAATAGTGTTGACACTGTGACTTCCGTTAAATGGGGGGGGCAGATCAGGAATCTTTGTTGGAATGTGGCCCTCAAACTCAACTGAAATAAATAGAGCAAGTAATCAGGGACATGCATCCTAATGATTCTATTCTGTCATGGATGATAATAATAAATAATACTGACATTTTGTGGTGTGCAAACATAATACCCATAATCCTTTTCAAATATTCTATAATATAGGATATAATCAATGTGGATTATATCTTGTGCAAACATTATTATAATCATGTTCACTGTCATAACTCAGTTCATCTATTAATTTCATACCTGCTCCCAAAAAAGGCTCTTACATTTTCATCTTTATTTACAAAAAAAAAAAAAAAAAAACATTTTGCATGGATGGACATTGACGGGAATTAAACCTAGTATTGACGTGGTTGTACTGTCAACATGGCAACTTTGATCCACATAGATACTAATCATCTAGACCACAGGGATTGGTGGTCATGCAAAACTGTGTTTTCTGCTTTCATGTAAAGATGGCACTGAAGCAGACACATTGAGCTCACGTTTGGCATGTCAAAGCTTGTCGTACTAATGACATATGCCACCAACAAAGGTGATGGATACAATTTGGGATTTTAACTTTCCTGACCGGGACAGTCACGCGATATTGGAATATAAAAGAAAACCAGAAACCCTGAACATGTGAGTAGATATATTATTGATGACCTAGCAATGCTGTGTGTGTGTGCTCATACCGGAAAACGAGTGTGCGTGGCTTTTGACAATTCAGTATGGGGTGCACGTCCAACTGACCGTCAGCTGGCTAGAGATCGTGTGTGTGTGTGTGTGTGTGTGTGTGTGTGTGTGTGTGTGTGTGTGTGTGTGTGTGTGTGTGTGTGTGTGTGTGTGTGTGTGTGTGTGTGTGTGTGTGTGTGTGTGTGTGTGTGTGTGTGTTACTGATTAAATTAACCCATGGAATGTCAGAATATAACTATAGGGATTAAATTAATTCTAGGTATAATAGATTGAAGCTAGTTTAAACTGCTGATCGTCTCTCATCGGAACATGTAGCACAAATCTACTGCTTCATGCTAATGCTAGCTAGGTAGGTTTTGACGTTTTGGTAGGGGCGCATCAGTTTTAGCTAGGTAGGTTTTTGACGTTTTGGTAGGGGGGGCCTCAGTTTTAGCTAGGTAGGTTTTTGACGTTTTGGTAGGGGCGCGTCAGTTTTAGCTAGGTGGGTTTTTGACGTTTTGGTAGGGGCGCATCAGTTTTAGCTAGGTAGGTTTTTGATGTTTTGGTAGGGGGGGCCTCAGTTTTAGCTAGGTAGGTTTTTGATGTTTTGGTAGGGGCGCGTCAGTTTTAGCTAGGTAGGTTTTTGACGTTTTGGTAGGAGGGCCTCAGTTTTAGCTAGGTAGGTTTTTGACGTTTTGGTAGGGGCGCGTCAGTTTTAGCTAGGTGGGTTTTTGACGTTTTGGTAGGGGCGCGTCAGTTTTAGCTAGGTAGGTTTTTGACATTTTGGTAGGGGCGCGTCAGTTTTATATGGGATATTGGGTAGTGTAATAAGGGATACTGGGTAGTGTATTATGGGATACTGGGTAGTGTATTATGGGATACTGGGTAGTGTATTATGGGATACTGGGTAGTGTATTATGGGATACTGGGTAGTGTATTATGTGATACTGGGTAGTGTATTATGGAATACTGGATAGTGTATTATAAGATACGGGGTAGTGTAATAAGGGATACTGGGTAGTGTAATATGGGATACTGGGTAGTGTATTATGGGATACTGGGTAGTGTATTATGGGATACTGGGTAGTGTAATATGGAATACTGGGTAGTGTATTATGGGATACTGGGTAGTGTAATATGGAATACTGGGTAGTGTATTATGGGATACTGGGTAGTGTATTATGGGATACTGGGTAGTGTATTATGGGATACTGGGTAGTGTATTATGGAATACTGGGTAGTGTAATTGGGATACTGGGTAGTGTATTATGGGATACTGGGCAGTGTATTATGAGATACTGGGTGGTGTATTATGGGATACTGGGTAGTGTAATATGGAATACTGGGTAGTGTATTATGGGATACTGGGTAGTGTATTATGGGATACTGGGTAGTGTATTATGGGATACTGGGTAGTGTAATATGGAATACTGGGTAGTGTAATTGGGATACTGGGTAGTGTATTATGGGATACTGGGCAGTGTATTATGAGATACTGGGTGGTGTATTATGGGATACTGGGTAGTGTAATATGGAATACTGGGTAGTGTATTATGGGATACTGGGTAGTGTAATATGGAATACTGGGTAGTGTAATTGGGATACTGGGTAGTGTATTATGGGATACTGGGCAGTGTATTATGAGATACTGGGCGGTGTATTATGGGATACTGGGTAGTGTAATATGGAATACTGGGTAGTGTATTATGGGATACTGGGTAGTGTATTATGGGATACTGGGTAATGTATTATGGAATACTGGGTAATGTATTATGGGATACTGGGTAGTGTAATAAGGGATACTGGGTAGTGTATTATGGGATACTGGGTAGTGTATTATGGGATACTGGGTAGTGTATTATGGGATACTGGGTAGTGTATTATGGGATACTGGGTAGTGTAATATGGAATACTGGGTAGTGTAATTGGGATACTGGATAGTGTATTATGGGATACTGGGTAGTGTATTATGGGATACTGGGTGGTGTATTATGGCATACTGGATAGTGTATTATAAGATACTGGGTAGTGTAATAAGGGATACTGGGTAGTGTATTATGGGATACTGGGTAGTGTATTATGGGATACTGGGTAGTGTAATAAGGGATACTGGGTAGTGTATTATGGGATACTGGGTAGTGTATTATGGGATACTGGGTAGTGTATTATGGGATACTGGGTAGTGTATTATGGGATACTGGGTAGTGTATTATGGGATACTGGGTAGTGTATTATGGGATACTGGGTAGTGTATTATGGGATACTGGGTAATGTATTATGGAATACTGGGTAATGTATTATGGGATACTGGGTAGTGTAATAAGCGATACTGGGTAGTGTATTATGGGATACTGGGTAGTGTAATATGGAATACTGGGTAGTGTATTATGGGATATTGATTTGGGATACTGGGTAGTGTATTATGGGATACTGGGTAGTGTAATAAGGGATACTGGGTAGTGTATTATGGGATACTGGGTAGTGTAATACGGGATACTGGGTAGTGTATTATGAGATAATGGGTAGTGTATTATGGGATACTGGGTAGTGTATTATGGGATAATGGGTAGTGTAATATGGGATACTGGGTAGTGTATTATGGGATACTGGGTAGTGTATTATGGGATACTGGGTAGTGTAATATGGAATACTGGGTAGTGTAATTGGGATACTGGATAGTGTATTATGGGATACTGGGTAGTGTATTATGGGATACTGGGTAGTGTATTATGGGATACTGGGTAGTGTATTATGGGATACTGGGTAGTGTATTATGGGATAATGGGTAGTGTAATATGGGATACTGGGTAGTGTATTATGGGATACTGGGTAGTGTATTATGGGATACTGGGTAGTGTAATATGGAATACTGGGTAGTGTAATTGGGATACTGGATAGTGTATTATGGGATACTGGGTAGTGTATTATGGGATACTGGGTAGTGTATTATGGGATACTGGGTAGTGTATTATGGGATACTGGGTAGTGTATTATGAGATACTGGGTAGTGTATTATGGGATACTGGGTAGTGTATTATGAGATACTGGGTAGTGTATTATGGGATACTGGGTAGTGTATTATGAGATACTGGGTAGTGTAATAAGGGATACTGGGTAGTGTATTATGGGATACTGGGTAGTGTATAATGGGATACTGGGTAGTGTATTATGGTATACTGGGTAGTGTATTATGGGATAATGGGTAGTGTAATACGGGATACTGGGTAGTGTATTTTGAGATACTGGGTAGTGTAATAAGGGATACTGGGTAGTGTATTATGGGATACTGGGTAGTGTATTATGGGATACTGGGTAGTGTATAATGGGATACTGGGTGGTGTATTATGGGATACTGGGTAGTGTATTATGGGATACTGGGTAGTGTATTATGGGATATTGATTTGGGATACTGGGTAGTGTATAATGGGATACTGGGTAGTGTAATATGGGATACTGGGTAGTGTATTATGGGATACTTGGTAGTGTATTATGGGATACTGGGTAGTGTAATAAGGGATACTGGGTAGTGTATTATTCGATACTGGGTAGTGTATTATGGGATACTGGGTAGTTTATTATGGGATACTGGGTAGTGTATTATGGGATACTGGGTAGTGTAATAAGGGATACTGGGTAGTGTAATAAGGGATACTGGGTAGTGTAATAAGGGATACTGGGTAGTGTAATAAGGGATACTGGGTAGTGTAATATGGGATACTGGGTAGTGTAATAAGGGATACTGGGTAGTGTATTATGGGATATTGGGTAGTGTATTATGGGATACTGGGTAGTGTAATATGGAATACTGGGTAGTGTAATTGGGATACTGGGTAGTGTATTATGGGATACTGGGTAGTGTATTATGGGATACTGGGGAGTTTATTATGGGATACTGGGTAGTGTATTATGGGATACTGGGTAGTGTAATAAGGGATACTGGGTAGTGTAATAAGGGATACTGGGTAGTGTAATAAGGGATACTGGGTAGTGTAATAAGGGATACTGGGTAGTGTAATATGGGATACTGGGTAGTGTAATAAGGGATACTGGGTAGTGTATTATGGGATATTGGGTAGTGTATTATGGGTTACTGGGTAGTGTAATATGGAATACTGGGTAGTGTAATTGGGATACTGGATAGTGTATTATGGGATACTGGGTAGTGTATTATGGGATACTGGGTAGTGTATTATGGGATACTGGGTAGTGTATTATGGGATACTGGGTAGTGTATTATGAGATACTGGGTAGTGTATTATGGGATACTGGGTAGTGTATTATGGGATAATGGGTAGTGTAATATGGGATACTGGGTAGTGTTTTATGGGATACTGGGTAGTGTATTATGGGATACTGGATAGTGTATTATAAGATACTGGGTAGTGTAATAAGGGATACTGGGTAGTGTATTATGGGATACTGGGTAGTGTATTATGGGATACTGGGTAGTGTAATATGGGATAATGGGTAGTGTAATACGGGATACTGGGTAGTGTATTATGGGATACTGGGTAGTGTAATATGGAATACTGGGTAATGTATTATGGGATACTGGGTAGTGTATTATGGGATACTGGGTAGTGTATTATGGGATACTGGGTAGTGTATTATGGGATACTGGGTAGTGTATTATGGGATACTGGGTAGTGTATTATGGGATACTGGGTAATGTATTATGGAATACTGGGTAATGTATTATGGGATACTGGGTAGTGTAATAAGGGATACTGGGTAGTGTATTATGGGATACTGGGAAGTGTAATTGGGATACTGGGTAGTGTAATATGGGATACTGGGTAGTGTAATTGGGATACTGGGTAGTGTATTATGGGATATTGGGTAGTGTATTATGGGATACTGGGTAGTGTAATATGGAATACTGGGTAGTGTATTATGGGATACTGGGTAGTGTATTATGGGATACTGGGTAGTGTATTATGGGATACTGGGTAGTGTATTATGGGATACTGGGTAGTGTAATATGGAATACTGGGTAGTGTAATTGGGATACTGGATAGTGTATTATGGGATACTGGGTAGTGTATTATGGGATACTGGGTAGTGTATTATGGGATACTGGGTAGTGTATTATGGGATACTGGGCAGTGTATTATGGGATACTGGGTAGTGTATTATGAGATACTGGGTGGTGTATTATGGGATACTGGGTAGTGTAATATGGAATACTGGGTAGTGTATTATGGGATACTGGGTAGTGTATTATGGGATACTGGGTAGTGTATTATGGGATACTGGGTAGTGTATTATGGGATACTGGGTAGTGTATTATGGAATACTGGGTAGTGTAATATGGGATACTGGGTAGTGTATTATGGGATACTGGGTAGTGTATTATGGGATACTGGGTAATGTATTATGGAATACTGGGTAATGTATTATGGGATACTGGGTAGTGTAATAAGGGATACTGGGTAGTGTATTATGGGATACTGGGTAGTGTATTATGGGAAACTGGGTAGTGTATTATGGGATACTGGGTAGTGTATTATGGGATATTGGGTAGTGTAATAAGGGGTACTGGGTAGTGTATTATGGGATACTGGGTAGTGTATTATGGGATACTGGGTAGTGTAATAAGGGATACTGGGTAGTGTATTATGGGATACTGGATAGTGTATTATGGGATACTGGGTAGTGTAGTCATTGGCGCTGTGAAATAATATAGCAGCAAAAGCTCAATCTCTTTCTGCTGATGATATAGAGATGGCTCACACAGAGAAAGAGAGAGAGGGTGTGTGAGAGAGAGAGGGATGGAGAGGTGGAGACAAAGAGAGAAAGAGAGAGGGTTAGGGGGGAGAGAGAGATAAAGAGTGAGAGAGAGGGTGAGGGGGGAGAGAGAGATAAAGATTGAGAGAGAGGGTGAGAGGGGGGGTGAGAGAGAGACAAAGAGAGAGAGAGAGGGGGTTGAGGAAGAAGGAGAAGGAAAGAGAAGGAGAGAGCCTGTCTGTATCATGCTTATCACTCCTCAGTTTCTGCTGGTCTCAGTTTGGCTCATGGCGGTGGGTTTGATGGTGGGCTCGGCACTCTGCTGTGTAAATCTGTAGGGAACAACAGTGTAAAGCTAGCTGTTTGTTTCCTGGTGTTCTATCCCTTGTCATTCTACATTGTTTGGGTATTTTTCTTCTTCTGTCTTCTCTTGGTTTGCTTCCCAAATGGCACCCTATTCCCGATTCAGTGCACTACTTTAAAACCAGATCCCATAGCAGAACCCGGAATGCCATGGTCAAAAGTATTGCACTGCATAGGGAATAGGCTGCCATTTCAGTTGTGTGTGTCTCTCTCTCTCTTGAATATGTATTTCCTCTGGAAAGGTTTGTGATGATGACACGGCTTGCCAGAGCGTGTCTAGAGGAACATGCAGGACTGCTTAATCTCCCCGGCTGTCATGCCGACTCAGGACAGGGAGGACAGGGATGGGCACAGCGGGGGGCTGTTAATTGGAGGTTGTTAGCTACAAGGGACAAGTTGTAGGAGATGACAGTAATCTACTGAGCCCAGTTCTGGAGATCACACACTGATCTGTTATGATTGGGGAGATTTAGAGAGCGTATCCTTTTTTAATTTCTTACTGCAGAAATAGTATCTTCCCGCCGTAGTTCCTTTGTGCCGGAATGAGAACGTGAAACCACAGAAGAGGAGAGGAGAGGAGAGACATTGTAAGGTCGTGGTTTTCAGATGAAGTGGGAATAGGGGAATAGAGGAAGAGAGGAAAGGAGAAGGAGGACAGGAAGGGAGATAGGTTTAACTCAGTCAGTTGTTGGATTGTCACTAGGTGTTGGTGAAAGAGAATCAGTCAGTCACAAAGTCAGCTGACGAGACATTTTGCATCCTTAGAAACCATAAACATCTTTTTGATACTGTGGTTTATTAGGGTAAGACATTATCTGATACTGCTTTGTGCTGGTACTAGCAGTAGTAGTAGTAATATCAGCAGCAGTAGTACTATTAGTAGTAGTAGCAATAGTACTCATAGTAGTAGTAACAGTCGCATTAGCAGAAGTAATAACAGTAGCAGTAGTATGAATAGTAGTAACATTAGCAGCATCAGTAGTAGTAGCTGCAGTAGTAGTAGTAATAGCAGTAGTAACAGTAGTATGAGTAGTATAAATAGTAGTAATATTAGCACCAGTAGTAGTGGTAGTAGTAGCAGTAGTTGGAATAGCTGTAGTTGCTTAAATAGTAGCAGCAGTAGTAGTAGTAAAATGAGCATTAGTACTATTAGCAGTCATGTTAGTATTAACTGACTTGCCTAGTTAAATAAAGGTAAAATAAAAAAATAACTACTACTGCTACTACTGTTAATACTACCATGACTGCTAATACCACCAATGCTAATACTTGTACTTCTAATATTATTACTACTACCATTCCTACTGCTACTACTACTACTACTGTTATTCATACTACTACTACTACTACTATTATTCATACTACTACTACTACTACTACTACTACTACTACTATTATTCATACTACTACTACTATTACTGCTACTACTACTATTATTCATACTACTACTACTACTACTACTACTACTACTACTACTACTATTCATACTACTACTACTACTGCTACTACTACTATTATGCATACTACTACTACTACTACTACTACTACTACTACTACTACTATTATTCATACTACTACTACTACTACTACTACTACTACTACTATTATTCATACTACTACTACTACTACTACTACTACTACTACTACTACTACTACTACCACTACTACTATTATTCATACTACTACTACTACTACTACTACTCCTACTAATACTATTATTCATACTACTACTACTACTACTACTACTACTACTACTACTACTACTATTATTCATATTACTACTACTACTACTACTACTACTACTATTATTCATACTACTACTACTACTACTACTACTATTATTCAAACTACTACTACTACTACTACTACTACTACTACTACCACTGCTACTACTACTACTATTATTATTCATACTACTACTACTACTACTACTACTACTACTTATACTACCACTGCTACTACTACTACTACTATTATTCATACTACTACTACTGTTGATACTACCATGACTGCTAATACCACCAATACTAATACTAGTACTTCTAATATTACTACTACTACTATTCCTACTACTACTACTACTACTACTACTACTACTATTCATAATGTTACTACTACTACTACTACAACTACTATTATTAATACTACTACTACTACTACTATTATTCATAATGTTACTACTATTACTAATACTATTACTACTACTACTACTACTAATACTATTACTACTACTACTACTACTACTATTATTCATAATGTTACTACTACTACTGATATTACTACTACTACTATTATTCATACTACTACTACTACTACTACTACTACTACTATTATTCATACTACTACTACTACTATTATTCATAATGTTACTGCTACTACTACTACTATTCATACTACTACTACTACCACTACTACTACTACTACTACTACTACTACTATTATTCATAATACTACTACTACTATTATTCATACTACTACTACTACCACTACTACTACTACTACTACTACTACTACTATTCATACTACTACTACTACTACTATTATTCATACTACTACTACTACTACTACTACTACTACTATTACTACTACTACTACTGTTAAGAACAAATTCTTATTTTCAATGACGGCCTAGGAACAGTGGGTTAACTGCCTTGTTCAGGGGCAGAACGACAGATTTGTACCTTGTCAGCTCGGGGATTCAATCTTGTAACCTTTCAGTTACTAGCCCAACGCTCTAACCACTAGGCTACTCTGCCGCCCCGATATGGTACTAGCAGTATTGTAGTAGCAGTATTGTAGTAGGAATAGTAGTAGCAGTGGTAGTAGTAGTAGTAGCAGTAGTATTAGTGGTAGTAGTAGTAGTAGTAGTAGTAGCAGTAGTATTAGTCGAGAAACGGTAAAGTGGAAAATAGAGATAGAGGTAGCTACTAATAATTACAGGCGTGTGTTGTGTGTAGGCTAAGAGAGAGGGGCGAGAGTTGAGACAGAGAGAGGGAGTGAGGGTGGAGGCTGAGAGGGAGCGGGGGAGTGGAGGCTGAGAGAGGGTGGAGAGTGGAGGCTATGAGAGAATGGGGAGAATGGAGGCTGAGAGAGATGGGGGAAAGTGGAGGCTGAGAGAGAATGGGGAGAGTGGAGACAGAGAGATGGGGGAAAGTGGAGGCTGAGAGAGATGGGGGAGAGTGGAGGCTGAGCGAGAAGGGGGGAGAGTGGAGGCTGAGCGAGAATGGGGGAGAGTGGAGGCTGAGCGAGAAGGGGGGAGAGTGGAGGCTGAGCGAGAAGGGGGAGAGTGGAGGCTGAGCGAGAAGGGGGAGAGTGGAGGCTGAGCGAGAAGGGGGGAGGGTGGAGGCTGAGCGAGAAGGGGGAGAGTGGAGGCTGAGCGAGAAGGGGGCGAGTGGAGGCTGAGCGAGAAGGGGGTAGAGTGGAGGCTTAGCGAGAAGGGGGCGAGTGGAGGCTGAGCGAGAAGGGGGAGAGTGGACCCGCTCAGAGCGGTCTCTTTTCCAACAGTGACAGGAGAGAGAGAGACAGAGAGGGAACACTGACTGAGAAGAGAAAGACGCCACTCAGAGCGGTCTCTTTTGCAACAGTGAGTTGAATTAGTATTTCCATAGAAATGAAGAGCCTGAAACGGTGTCTTCGTCCCAAATAGCACCATGTTCCCTATGTAGTGCACTACTATGACCAGGGCCCATGAGGAGCTGTATAGGGAATAGGGTGCCATTTGGCACGCAATCCAGTGCCACGATCCCCAGTGGAGCAGTATAGCGAAGCGAGCAAAGCTCAACTTCCTCCCACAGGACTGCAGCTAGAGACGCCTTTAAAGAGAACAAGATGTCTGCTCTTCTGGTTCTCATTTGCTCGTTCTCACAGGCTAATAATGAGTTTTTACCTCAGCAATGTCAAAACCTGTCTTAATTCCATTGTTGTTCAAACCTCTTTAGGTCCCGGGTTTATAGACTTTAAAAACTTCACACACATCTTGGTCACAAGTACGCACACACACACACACACACACACGCACACGCACACACACGCACATGCTCACAGTACAGTATAACCTTAGGGCTTCTCTTGTACTGTAGGAGGAGATTCCCCTGTCTGTTTCATGTCTACCTACAGACTTTACTGTAGACCTAGCTGGCAATCAAAAGTAGTGCACTTGATGGGGAATAGTGTTCCGTTTAGGATACATACATATGAGGTTCCTGTGGTGTGAGGGAGCTGACATCCATATGGGGTTCCTGTGGTGTGAGGGAGCTGACATCAATATGGGGTTCCTGTGGTGTGAGGGAGCTGACATCCATATGGGGTTCCTGTGGTGTGAGGGAGCTGACATCCATATGGGGTTCCTGTGGTGTGAGGGAGCTGACATCAATATGGGGTTCCTGTGGTGTGAGGGAGCTGACATCCATATGGGGTTCCTGTGGTGTGAGGGAGCTGACATCCATATGGGGTTCCTGTGGTGTGAGGGAGCTGACATCCATATGGGGTTCCTGTGGTGTGAGGGAGCTGACATCCATATGGGGTTCCTGTGGTGTGAGGGAGCTGACATCCATATGGGGTTCCTGTGGTGTGAGGGAGCTGACATCCATATGGGGTTCCTGTGGTGTGAGGGAGCTGACATCCATATGGGGTTCCTGTGGTGTGAGGGAGCTGACATCCATATGGGGTTCCTGTGGTGTGAGGGAGCTGACATCCATATGGGGTTCCTGTGGTGTGAGGGAGCTGACATCCATATGGGGTTCCTGTGGTGTGAGGGAGCTGACATCAATATGGGGTTCCTGTGGTGTGAGGGAGCTGACATCCATATGGGGTTCCTGTGGTGTGAGGGAGCTGACATCCATATGGGGTTCCTGTGGTGTGAGGGAGCTGACATCCATATGGGGTTCCTGTGGTGTGAGGGAGCTGACATCCATATGGGGTTCCTGTGGTGTGAGGGAGCTGACATCCATATGGGGTTCCTGTGGTGTGAGGGAGCTGACATCCATATGGGGTTCCTGTGGTGTGAGGGAGCTGACATCCATATGGGGTTCCTGTGGTGTGAGGGAGCTGACATCAATATGGGGTTCCTGTGGTGTGAGGGAGCTGACATCCATATGGGGTTCCTGTGGTGTGAGGGAGCTGACATCCATATGGGGTTCCTGTGGTGTGAGGGAGCTGACATCCATATGGGGTTCCTGTGGTGTGAGGGAGCTGACATCCATATGGGGTTCCTGTGGTGTGAGGGAGCTGACATCCATATGGGGTTCCTGTGGTGTGAGGGAGCTGACATCAATATGGGGTTCCTGTGGTGTGAGGGAGCTGACATCCATATGGGGTTCCTGTGGTGTGAGGGAGCTGACATCAATATGGGGTTCCTGTGGTGTGAGGGAGCTGACATCCATATGGGGTTCCTGTGGTGTGAGGGAGCTGACATCCATATGGGGTTCCTGTGGTGTGAGGGAGCTGACATCAATATGGGGTTCCTGTGGTGTGAGGGAGCTGACATCCATATGGGGTTCCTGTGGTGTGAGGGAGCTGACATCCATATGGGGTTCCTGTGGTGTGAGGGAGCTGACATCCATATGGGGTTCCTGTGGTGTGAGGGAGCTGACATCCATATGGGGTTCCTGTGGTGTGAGGGAGCTGACATCAATATGGGGTTCCTGTGGTGTGAGGGAGCTGACATCCATATGGGGTTCCTGTGGTGTGAGGGAGCTGACATCAATATGGGGTTCCTGTGGTGTGAGGGAGCTGACATCCATATGGGGTTCCTGTGGTGTGAGGGAGCTGACATCAATATGGGGTTCCTGTGGTGTGAGGGAGCTGACATCCATATGGGGTTCCTGTGGTGTGAGGGAGCTGACATCCATATGGGGTTCCTGTGGTGTGAGGGAGCTGACACCACAGATCAGGGGTAAAGGGAGTGTGAAGGGAGTGTTCTAATCAGAGACAGAGAGACAGGCTGTGTGAAGGGAGTGTTCTAATCAGAGACAGGCTGTGTGAAGGGAGTGTTCTAACCAGAGACAGAGAGACAGGCTGTGTGAAGGGAGTGTTCTAATCAGAGACAGAGAGACAGGCTGTGTGAAGGGAGTGTTCTAACCAGAGACAGAGAGACAGGCTGTGTGAAGGGAGTGTTCTAACCAGAGACAGAGAGACAGGCTGTGTGAAGGGAGTGTTCTAATCAGAGACAGAGAGACAGGCTGTGTGAAGGGAGTGTTCTAATCAGAGACAGAGAGACAGGCTGTGTGAAGGGAGTGTTCTAATCAGAGACAGAGAGACAGGCTGTGTGAAGGGAGTGTTCTAATCAGAGACAGAGAGACAGGCTGTGTGAAGGGAGTGTTCTAACCAGAGACAGAGAGACAGGCTGTGTGAAGGGAGTGTTCTAATCAGAGACAGAGAGACAGGCTGTGTGAAGGGAGTGTTCTAACCAGAGACAGAGAGACAGGCTGTGTGAAGGGAGTGTTCTAACCAGAGACAGAGAGACAGGCTGTGTGAAGGGAGTGTTCTAACTAGAAACAGAGGGACAAGCTGTGTGAAGGGAGTGTTCTAACCAGAGACAGAGAGACAGGCTGTGTGAAGGGAGTGTTCTAACCAGAGACAGAGAGACAGGCTGTGTGAAGGGAGTGTTCTAACCAGAGACAGGCTGTGTGAAGGGAGTGTTCTAATCAGAGACAGAGAGACAGGCTGTGTGAAGGGAGTGTTCTAATCAGAGACAGGCTGTGTGAAGGGAGTGTTCTAATCAGAGACAGGCTGTGTGAAGGGAGTGTTCTAACCAGAGACAGAGAGACAGGCTGTGTGAAGGGAGTGTTCTAATCAGAGACAGAGAGACAGGCTGTTTGAAGGGAGTGTTTGTTTCCTGGGAAAGGGATCAGCAGCCAAGTCCAGATGCCAAGGCCGTCCCCCGGGACCAGAGTTCTGACTGCAGGCTGCCTGGGAGGAAGCAGTGCTCTGAGAGAGAAGCTGAGAGAGGCAAGGGCTGGGGTAGGGGCTGACAGGGAGAGAAAGACAGAGTCTTGTCTAGTTTAGACTACCCCTGATCTGTCTAGTTTAGACTACCCCTGATCTGTCTAGTTTAGACTACCACTGATCTGTCTAGTTTAGACTACCACTGATCTGTCTAGTTTAGACTACCACTGATCTGTCTAGTTTAGACTACCACTGATCTGTCTAGTTTAGACTACCACTGATCTGTCTAGTTTAGACTACCACTGATCTGTCTAGTTTAGACTACCACTGATCTGTCTAGTTTAGACTACCCCTGATCTGTCTAGCTTAGTCTAGTCTAATTTACCCCTGATGTGACTAGCTTAACCTACCACTGATCTGTCTAGCTTAGTCTAGTCTAATTTACCCCTGATCTTTCTAGCTTAGCCTCATCTAGCTTAGCCTACCCCTGATCTGTGTAGTTAACCTAGTCTACCTTAGCCTGTCCCTGATCTGTCTAGTTTAGCCTAGTCTAGCTTAACCTACCCCTGATCTATCTAGCTGATGTTAATCTTATATAGTCTACCCCTCTTAGCTTACCCCTGATCTGTCTATTTTAGCCTAGTCTACTTTAGCCTACCCCTGATATGTCTACCTTAGTCTACCACTGATGTGTCTATATTTGCCTACTCTAGCTAAGTCTACCACTGATATGTCTATTTTAGCCTAGTCTATCTAAATGTACCCCTGATCTGTCCTAGCTTAGTCTACCCCTGATCTGTTTATCTTAGCATAACCCCGAGCTGTCTATTTTCACCTACCACTGATCTGTCTATTTTAGCCTAGTCTAGCTTAGCCTACCCCTGATCTGACTTGTTTAGCCTAGTCTATCTTAGACTACCCATGATCTGTCTAGTTTAGCCTAGTCTAGTTAGCTTACCTCTGGTCTGTCTAGCTTATTCTAGTCTATCTTAGTTCACCCTGATCTGTCTAGCTTATTCTAGTCTATCTTAGCCTATCCCCGATCGCTCTAGCTTAGCCTAGTCTAGCTTATCCTAACCCTGATGTGTATATCTTAGTCCACCCCTGATCTGTCTAATTTAGTCTGCCACTGATCTGTCTAGTTTAGCCTCGTCTCTACCTTAACATAGTCTAGTTTAGTTTACCCCTGATCTCTCTACCTTAGCATAGTCTAGTTTAGCCTCGTCTCTACCTTAGCATAGTCTAGTTTAGTTTACCCCTGATCTCTCTAGCTTAGCATAGTCTAGTTTAGCCTTGTCTCTACCTTAGCATAGTCTAGTTTAGTCTACCCCTGATCTCTCTAGCTTAGCATAGTCTAGTTTAGTTTACCCCTGATCTCTCTAGCTTAGCATAGTCTAGTTTAGTCTACTCCTGATCTCTCTAGCTTAGCATAGTCTAGTTTAGTTTACCCCTGATCTCTCTAGCTTAGCATAGTCTAGTTTAGTTTACCTCTGATCTCTCTAGTTTAGCATAGTCTAGTTTAGTTTACCCCTGATCTCTCTAGCTTAGCATAGTCTAGTTTAGTTTACCCCTGATCTCTCTACCTTAGCATAGTCTAGTTTAGTTTACCCCTGATCTCTCTACCTTAGCATAGTCTAGTTTAGTTTACCCCTGATCTCTCTACCTTAGTATAGTCTAGTTTAGTTTACCCCTGATCTCTCTAGCTTAGCATAGTCTAGTTTAGTTTACCCCTGATCTGTATAGTTCAAATCAAATGTTATTGGTTACATACACTGGTTAGCAGATGTTAATGCGAGTGTAGCAAAATGCTTGTGCTTCTAGTTCTGACAGTGCAGTAATATCTAACAAGTAATCTAACAATTCCACAACAACTACCTAATACACACAAATCTAAAGGGATGGAATAAGAATATGTACATATAAATATATGGATGAGCGATGACCGAGCGTCATAGGCAAGATGCAATAAAATACAGTATATAGATATGAGTACATATTATTGAAGTGGCTAGTGATCCATTTATTAAAGGGGCCAATGATTTGAGTATGTATGTAGGCAGCAGCCTCTCTGTGTTAGTGATGGCTGTTTATCAGTCGGATGTCCATTTGTGTATTTTTTATTTTGTACTTTTTTTGTTCACCCCTTTTTCTCCCCAATTTTCATGGTATCCAATTGGTAGGTACAGTCTTGTCTCATCGCTGCAACTCCCCTACGGAGTCTGGAGAGGCGAAGGTCGAGAGCTGTGCGTCCTCCGAAACACAACCCAACCAAGCCACACTGCTCCTTGACACAATGCCCACTTAACCCGGAAGCCAGCAGCACCAATGTGTCAGAGGAAACACCGTACACCTGGCAACTGTGGCAGAGTGCACTGTGCCCGGCCCACCGGACAAGGACATCCCTGCCGGCCGAGCCCTCCCCTAACCTAGACGACGCTGGGCCAATTGTGCCCCTGGGTCTCCCGGTCGCGGCCGGCTGCGACAGAGCCTGGACTCTAATGGCACAGCGAGAACTGCGATGCAGTGCCTTAGACCACTGCGCCACTCGGGAGGCCCCGCTGTTTAACTAAAAGAGACTGAAAAACAGCTTCAATCTCAAGGGCCATGAGATTGAAGCTGTTTTTCAGTCTCTCAGTCCCAGCTTTGATGCGCTGGTACTGACCTCAGCTTCTGGATGATAGCGGGGTGAACAGGCAGTGGCTCAAGTGGTTGTTGTCCTTGATGATCTTTTTGGCCTTCCTGTGACATCGGGTGCTGTAGGTGTCCTGGAGGTCAGGTAGTTTGCCCCCGGTGATGCGTTGTCAAATCAAATCCAATTTCATTTGTCACATACACATGGTTAGCAGATGTTAATGCGAGTGTAGCGAAATACGCGCAGTCCTTGGTAGGCTACGCGTAGTCCTTGGTAGTGGGCCGCGTCGGTGGCACTGTATTATTGTCTGGAAGCAAGACGTCGTTGTCCGTGACGTGGCTGGTTTTCTTTTTGTAGTCCTTAATTGCCTGTAGATCCTGCCACATACGTCTCGTGTCTGAGCCGTTGAGTTGCGACTCCACTTTGTCCCTATACTGACATTTCGCTTGTTTGATTGCCTTGCGGAGAGAATAACTACACTGTTTATATTCAGCCATATTCCCAGCCATCCATGGTTAAATGCGGTGGTTTGTGCTTTCAGTTTTGCGTGAATGCCGCCATCCATCCATGGTTTCTGGTTCAGGTAGGTTTTAATAGTCACAGTGGGTACAACATCTCCTATGCACTTCCTTATAAACTTACTCAACCAAATCAGCGTATAAAGTTTAGCCCATACCTGATCTGTCTATCTTAGTCTAGTTTAGCTTAGCCTACCCCTGATCTATCTAGGTGAGCTTACCCCAACCTGTCTATCTTAGCTTACTCCTGATCTATCTAGTTTAGCCTACCCCTGATCTGTCTAGTTAACCTAGTCTAGCTTAGCCTACCCCTGATCTGTCTACCTTAGCCTAACCCTGATCTGTCTAGGTTAGCTTACCCCTGATCTGTCTAGGTTAGCCTACCCCTGATCTGTCTAGGTTAGCCTACCCCTGATCTGTCTAGGTTAGCTTACCCCTGATCTGTCCAGGTTAGCCTACCCCTGATCTGTCTAGTTAGCCTACCCCTGATCTGTCTAGGTTAAACTACCCCTGATCTGTCTAGCTTAGCGCCGCTGAGCCCCGCAGCAGTGCAGTACAGAAGACTAGATCACCACTCCTTCTCCTTCCGATGGCCAGAGAATGGAACCACATGTGGTATTATTCAGTTAGGACAAGCTGGTAAAGAATGAGAGGAGAGAAAGAGAGGAGAGGAATGGAAAAACAGCTTAATGACACGTCAGGATGACAAACAGAGGACTACTCAGATGTACATGCTAACAAAACACTCCTTACTAGGTTGTTCTTCCTTCAAAGAAGGCTTTCTGCACGCGGCCAGCGGGAGGAACTGCCTCCTTTCCGAGATAATTTGAAAACATTCTGTGTGTGTGTGAGGTGGTCATAACTTCTCACGGTGCCTGGTAATTGGAAGCAGTGAACCACAGAGAGTTGAGCGACTCGTTGCTTCCTCAGACCGCTGTTTGAAGTTTCCTCTGCCTCTAGCATGTGTGTTGAGAGAAAACGGAGTAGGAGAGAGAGAGACTGAATTACAAACAGTCTATATTCCTGTCTTTGACAATCGTTGATATATGGTTTACTTTGACAATGTAACTGTTTTACTTTACATGGGCACCCTTTTCATCCTGACCAACCTGCCCTCTAAATACACCTCTGCTGTTTTCAACCAGGATCTCAGCAATCACTGCCTCATTGCCTGCGTCCATAATGGGTCCGCAGTAAAACGACCACCCCTCATCACTGTCAAACGCTCCCTAAAGCACTTCAGCGAGCAGGACTTTCTAATCAACCTGGCCCGGGTATCCTGGAAGGATATTGACCTCATCCCGTCAGTAGAGGATGCCTGGTTGCTCTTTAAAAGTGCCTTCCTCACCATCTTAAATAAGCATGCCCCATTCAAAAAATGTAGAACTAAGAACAGATATAGCCCTTGGTTCACTCCAGACCTGACTGCCCTCGACCAGCACAAAAACATCCTGTGGCGTACTGCATTAGCATTGAATAGTCCCCGCGATATGCAACTTTTCAGGGAAGTCAGGAACCAATACACACAGTCAGTTAGGAAAGCTAAGGCTAGCTTTTTAAAACAGAAATGTGCATCCTGTAGCACAAATTCCCAAAAGTTCTGGGACACTGAAGTCCATGGAGAATAAGAGCACCTCCTCCCAGCTGCCCACTGCACTGAGGCTAGGAAACACTGTCATCACCGATAAATCTACGATAATCGATCATTTCAATAAGCATTTTTCTACGTCTGGCCATGCTTTCCACCTGGTTACCCCAACCCCGGCCAACAGCTCTGCACTCCCCACAGCAACCCCCGCAGAAACTTGCCCATGTCTCTTCCGCTTCTCCTTCACCCAAATCCAGATAGCTGATGTTCTGAAAGAGCTGCAAAATCTGGATCCCTACAAATCAGCTGGGCTAGACAATCTGGACCCTCTCTTTCTAAAATTATCCACCGAAATTGTTGCAACCCCTATTACTAGCCTGTTCAACCTCTCTTTCGTATCGTCTGAGATCCCCAAAGATTGGAAAGCTGCCACAGTCATCCCCCTCTTCAACGGGGGAGAAACTCTAGACCCAAACTGTTACACACCGACAGTTGAAGTCGGAAGTTTACATACACTTAGTTTGGAGTCATTATAACTCATTTTTCAACCACCACAAATTTATTGTTAACAAACTAGTTTTGGCAAGTCGGGTTAGGACATCTACTTTGTGGATGACACAAGTAATTTTTCCAACAATTGTTTACAGACAGATTATTTAACTTATAATTCACTGTATCACAATTCCAGTATGTCAGCAGTTCACATACACTAAGTTGACTGTGTCTTTAAACGGCTTGGAAAATTCCAGAAAATTATGTCATGGCTATAGAAGCTTCTGATAGGCTAATTGACAACATTTGAGTCAATTGGAGGTGTACCTTTGGATGTATTTCAAGGCCTACCTTCAAACTCAGTGCCTCTTTGCTTGACATCATGGGAAAATCAAAAGAAATCAGCCTAGACCTCAGAAAAATAATTGTAGACCTCCACAAGTCTGGTTCATCCATGGGAGCAATTTCCTAACGCCTGAAGGTACCACGTTCATCTGTACAAACAATGGTACGCAAGTATAAACACCATGGGACCACGCAGCCGTCATACTGATCAGGAAGGAGATGCGTTCTGTCTCCTAGAGATGAACGTGAACAACAGCAAAGGACCTTGTGAAGATGCTGGAGGAAACAGGTACAACAGTATCTATATCCACAGTAAAATGAGTCCTATATCGACATAACCTGAAAGGCCGCTCAGCAAGGAAGAAGCCTCTGCTCCAAAACCGCCATAAAAAAGCCAGACTACAGTTTGCAACTGCACATGGGGACAAAGATCGTACTTTTTGGAGCAATGTCCTCTGATCTGATTAAACAAAAATAGAACTGTTTGCCCATAATGACCGTCGTTATGTTTGGAGGGAAAAGGGGGAGGCTTGCAAGCCGAAGAACACCATCCCAACCGTGAAGCACGGGGGTGGCAACACCATGTTGTGGGGGTGCTTTGCTGCATGAGGGACTGTTGCACTTCACAAAATAGATGACATCATGAGGAAGAGAATGATGTGGATATATTGAAGCAACATCTCAAGACATCAGTCAGGAAGTTAAAGCTTGGTCGCAAATGGGTCTTCCAAATGGACAATCTTCAAATCAAATCAAATGTATTTATATAGCCCTTCTTACATCAGCTGATATCTCAAAGTGCTGTACAGAAACCCAGCCCAAAACCCCAAACAGCAATCAATGCAGGTGTAGAAGCACGGTGTCTAGGAAAAACTCCCTAGAAAGGCCAAAACCTAGGAAGAAACCTAGAGAGGAACCAGGCTATGAGGGGTGGCCAGTCCTCTTCTGGCTGTGCCGGGTGGAGATTATAACAGAACATGGCCAAGATGTTCAAATGTTCATAAATGACCAGCATGGTCAAATAATAATAATCACAGTAGTTGTCGAGGGTACAGCAAGTCAGCACCTCAGGAGTAAATGTCAGTTGGCTTTTCATAGCCGATCATTAAGAGTATCTCTACCGCTCCTGCTGTCTCTAGAGAGTTGTAAACAGCAGGTCTGGGACAGGTAGAACGTCCGGTGAACAGGTCAGGGTTCCATAGCGCAAGCAGAACAGTTGAAACTGGAGCAGCAGCACGGCCAGGTGGACTGGGGACAGCAAGGAATCATCATGCCAGGTAGTCCTGAGGCATGGTCCTAGGGCTCAGGTCCTCCGAGAGAGAGAAAGAAAAAAGAGAGAAAGAGAGAATTAGAGAGAGTGTACTTAAATTCACACAGGACACCGGATAAGATAGGAGAAGTATTCCAGATATAACAAACTAACCCTAGGCCCCCGACACATAAACTACTGCAGCATAAATACTGGACGCTGAGACAGGAGGGGTCAGGAGACACTGTGACCCCATCCGATGATACCCCCGGACAGGGCCAAACAGGAAGGATATAACCCCACCCACTTTGCCAAAGCACAGCCCCCACACCACTAGAGGGATATCTTCAACCACCAACTTACCATCCTGAGACAAGGCCGAGTATAGCCCACAAAGATCTCAGCCACGGCACAACCCAAGGGGGGGCGCCAACCCAGACAGGAAGATCACGTCAGTGACTTAACCCACTCAAGTGACGCACCCCTCCTAGGGACGGCATGAAAGAGCACCAGTAAGTCAGTGACTCAGCCCCTGTAATAGGGTTAAAGGCAGAGAATCCCAGTGGAGAGAGGGGAACCGGCCAGGCAGAGACAGCAAGGGCGGTTCGTTGCTCCAGAGCCTTTCCGTTCACCTTCACACTCCTGGGCCAGACTACACTCAATCATATGACCCACTGAAGAGATGAGTCTTCAGTAAAGACTTAAAGGTTGAGACCGAGTCTGCGTCTCTCACATGGGTAGGCAGACCATTCCATAAAAATGGAGCTCTATAGGAGAAAGCCCTGCCTCCAGCTGTTTGCTTAGAAATTCTAGGGACAATTAGGAGGCCTGCGTCTTGTGACCGTAGCGTACGTGTAGGTATGTACGGCAGGACCAAATCGGAAAGATAGGTAGGAGCAAGCCCATGTAATGCTTTGTAGGTTAGCAGTAAAACCTTGAAATCAGCCCTTGCCTTAACAGGAAGCCAGTGTAGGGAGGCTAGCACTGGAGTAATATGATCAAATTTTTGGGTTCTAGTCAGGATTCTAGCAGCCGTATTTAGCACTAACTGAAGTTTATTTAGTGCTTTATCCGGGTAGCCGGAAAGTAGAGCATTGCAGTAGTCCAACCTAGAAGTAACATAAGCATGGATACAATTGGATACATTTTTCTGCATAATTGTTGGACAGAAAGTTTCTGATGACCCCAAGCATACTTCCAAAGTTGTGGAAAAATGGCTTAAGGACAAGAAAGTCAAGGTATTGGAGTGGCCATCACAAAGCCCTGACCTCAATCCCATAGAAAATGTGTGGGCAGAACTGAAAAAGTGTGTGCGAGCAAGGAGGCCTACCAACCTGACTCAGTTAAATTAGCTCTGTCAGGAGAAATGGGCCAAAATTCACCCGACTTCTTGTGGGAAGCTTGTGGAAGGCTACCCGAAACGTTTGACCCAAGTTCAACAATTTAAAGGCAATGCTACCAAATACTAATTGAGTGTATGTAAACTTCTGACTCACTGGGAATGTGATGAAAGAAATAAAAGCTGAAATAAATCATTCACTCTACTATTATTCTGACATTTCACATTCTTAAAATAAAGTGGTGATCCTAACTGACCTAACACAGGCAATTTTTTACTAGGATTAAATGTCAGGAATTATGAAAAACTGAGTTTAAATGTATTTAGGTAAGGTGTATGTAAACTTCCGACTTCAACTGTATATCCATCCTACCCTGCCTTCCTAAAATCTTCGAAAGCCAAGTTAACAAACAGAACACCGACCATTTCGAATCCCACCGTACCTTCTCGACTATGCAATCTGGTTTCAGAGCTGGTCATGGGGTGCACCTCAGCCACCCTCAAGGTCCTAAATTATATCATAACCGCCATCGATAAAACACAGTACTGTGCAGCCATCTTCATCGACCTGGCCAAGGCTTTCGACCCTGTCAATCACCGCATTCTTATCGGCAGACTCAATAGCCTTGGTTTCTCAAATGACTGCCTCGCCTGGTTCACCAACTACTTCTCAGACAGAGTTCAGTGTGTCAAATCGGAGGGCCTGTTGTCCGGATTTCTGGCAGTCTCTATGGGAGTGCCACAGGGTTCGATTCTCGGGCCGACTCTTTTCTCTGTATATATCAATGATGTCGCTCTTGCTGCTGGTGATTCTCTGATCCACCTCTACGCAGACGACACCATTCTGTATACTTCTGGCCCTTCCTAGGACACTGTGTTAACAAACCTCCAAACGAGCTTCAATGCCATACAACTCTCCTTCCGTGGTCTCCAACTACTTTCCAACTGGTTTTAAATGCAAGTGAAACTAAATGCATGCTCTTCAACCGATCGCTGCCTGCACCTGACCGCCCGACTAGCATCACTACTCTGGACGGTTCTGACTTAGAATATGTGGACAACTACAAATACCTAGGTGTCTGGTTAGACTGTAAACTCTCCTTCCAGACTGACATTAAGCATTTCCAATCCAAAATTAAATCCAAAATTAAATCTAGAATCGGCTTCCTATTTCGCAACATAGCCTCCTTCTCTCATGCTGCAAACATACCCTCGTAAAACTGACTATCCTACCGATCCTTGACTTCGGCGATGTCATTTACAAAATAGCCTCCAACACTCTACTCAGCAAATTGGATGTAGTCTATCACAGTGCCATCCGTTTTGTCACCAAAGCCTCTTATACTACCCACCACTGCGACCTCTAGTCGGCTGGCTCTCGCTACATATTCGTCGCCAAACCCACTGGCTCCAGGTCATCTATAAGTCTTTGCTAGGTAACCCCCGCCTTATCTCAGCACACTGGTCACCTTAGCAACACCCACCCATAGCACCGGCTCCAGGGGGTATATTTCACCGGTCATCCCCACAGCCAACACCTCCTTTGGCCACCTTACCTTCCAGGTCTCTGCTGCCAATGACTGGAACGATTTGCAAAAATCACTGAAGCTGGAGACTCATATCTCCCTCTAGAACTTAAAGCATCAGCTGTCAGAGCAGCTTACCGATCACTGTACCTGTACACAGCCAATCTGTAAATTGCACACCCAACTACATCATCCCCATATTGTTATATATATTTTTTGCTCTTTTGCACCCCAGTATCTCTACTTGCACATCATCATCTGCACATCAATCACTCCAATGTTAATGCTAAATTGTAATTATTTCACCTCTATTGCCTATGTATTGCCTTACCTCCCTGATCTTACTACATTTGCACACACTGTACATAGATTTTTGTATTGTGTTATTGACTATGTTTTTTTATGTGTAACTCTGTGTTCTTGTTTTTGTCACACTGTTTTGCTTTATCTTGGCCAGGTCGCAGTTGTAAATGAGAACTTGTTCTCAACTGGCCTACCTGGTAAATAAAAATGAAATCATTTTTTTTTAAACATGTCAATAATTGAATTGAGAGAGGGAAGAGAGAGAGAAAATGGGGAGACCGAGAGAGGGAGGGAGGGAGAAAGACCGAGAGAGGGAGGGAGAAAGACCGAGAGAGGGAGGGAGAAAGACCGAGAGAGGGAGGGAGAAAGTATTAAGATGATTTTGTAGTAGAATTTAGGTGATTTTGACAATGGTGTAGTAGTATTTAGTTGTATATAGATGATGATGCAGTAGTATTTAGTAGTATATATATTATTTAGATTTTGTTGTAGTAGTATTTAGTAGTATATAGATTATTTAGATTTTGTTGTAGTAGTATTTATTTGTATATAGATGATGATGCAGTAGTATTTAGTAGTATATAGATGATGATGCAGTAGTATTTAGTAGTATATATATTATTTAGATTTTGTTGTAGTAGTATTTAGTTGTATATAGATGATGATGCAGTAGTATTTAGTTGTATATAGATGATGATGCAGTAGTATTTAGTTGTATATAGAGGATGATGCAGTAGTATTTAGTAGTATATAGATTATGTAGATGATAGTGTAGTAGTATTTAGTTGTATATAGCGGATGATACAGTAGTATTTAGATGTATATAGATTATTTAGATGATGTTGTAGTAGTATTTAGTTGTATATAGATGATGATGCAGTAGTATTTAGTAGTATACATATTATTTAGATGATGTTGTAGTAGTATTTAGATGTATATAGATAATGATGCAGTAGTATTTAGTTGTATATAGCGGATGATGCAGTACTATTTAGTAGTATATAGATTATTTAGATTATGTTGTAGTAGTATTTAGATGTATATAGATAATGATGCAGTAGTATTTAGTTGTATATAGATGATGATGCAGTAGTATTTAGTTGTATATAGATGATGATGCAGTAGTATTTAGTTGTATATAGATGATGATGCAGTAGTATTTAGATGTATATAGATGTATATATATGATGTTGTAGTAGTATTTAGTAGTATATAGATTACTTAGATGATGTTGTAGTAGTATTTAGTAGTATTTAGATGTATATAGATGATGATCCAGTAGTGTTTAGTAGTATATAGATAATGATGCAGTAGTATTTAGTAGTATATAGATTATTTAGATGATGTTGTAGTAGTATTTAGATGTATATAGATGATGATCCAGTAGTATTTAGTTGTATATAGAGGATGATACAGTAGTATTTAGTAGTATATAGATTATTTAGATTATTTTGTAGTAGTATTTAGATGTATATAGATAATGATGCAGTAGTATTTAGTAGTATATAGATGATGATACAGTAGTATTTAGTTGTATACAGATTACTTAGATGATGTTGTAGTAGTATTTAGTAGTATTTAGTTGTATATAGATGATGATGCAGTAGTATTTAGATGTATATAGATGATGATCTAGTAGTATTTAGTTGTATATAGATGATGATGCAGTAGTATTTAGATGTATATAGATGTATATATATGATGTTGTAGTAGTATTTAGTAGTATATAGATGATGTTGCCATTGTATTTAGGGAAAATGTCAACATTTGTGATACAGCTTCTCTGCCTCTTTTTCTGTCTCTGACTGTGACTTTATTGCCATCTGTTCTTTTGTACAACATCATTGAGAAATCTGCGAACTGAGTACATACACTTTATCTTCGCTATTCCTCTCAGGCTTTTGTTTGTTCGTCTCAGAGGCAGTCGGTCCCAGACATTGACCTCCACGTCTTTTCTCTACAGTGGATGTTTGTCTTCTGGTTATTTTCTCTACAGTTCCCTTTCACCACGCTTTCATGTTCATGATAATTTATATAATCTGTAGCCTAATGAACTGCATGCTTTCCCGAGTTGCAGTGGGAGGACCGCACAACACATACCTGACTCCAAGTTGACTTCGATATAATAGTTATTATATCAATATTTGCGCGGGAAAATGTTTCCAAGGCCATTTCTTATTTTGGTTTGTCGACAAATGTTTTGTTTCCATCAGGCCCTTTTTCCCCCGACGTACTTTATTCCCATAAAAAGATGGAAACCTGTTTAGTGATTCTGAATGTGTCCTAAATGGTACCCTAGCACACTATATAGAGACTTTTGACCAGAGCCCTAAGGCTAGGGATTAGGGAAAAGGGTACAACATTAGGATTCTGATGTACACACTGTGCATTTGGAAAGTATTCAGACCCCATTTTGTTACGTTACAGCCTTATTCTAAAATGTATTAAATCTTTTTTTCTCCCTCATCAATCTGCACACAATACCCCATAATGACAAAGCAAAAACAGGTTTTTATAAATTTTAGCAAATTTATAATAAAAACCCCTCGGAAATATCACATTTACATAAGTATTCAGACCCTTTACGCAGTACTTTGTTGAAAGGTGAACCTTCGGATGGTGCCAGGTTTCCTCCAGACGTGACGCTTAGCAATCAGACCAAAGAGTTCAATCTTGGTTTCATCAGACCAGAGAATCTTGTTTCTCATCATCTGAGAGTCTTAAGGTGCATTTTGGGAAACTCCAAGTGAGCCGTCATGTATCTTTTACTGAAGAGTGGCTTCTGTCTGGCCACTCTACCACAAAGGCCTGATTGGTGGAGTGCTGCAGAGATGGTTGTCCTTCTGGAAGGTTCTCTCATCTCAGAGGAACTAGAGCTCTCAGAGTGACCATCGGGTCCTTGGTCACCTCCCTGACCACGGCCCTTCTCCCCCGATTGCTCAGTTTGGCCGGGCGACCAGCTCTAGGAAGAGTCTTGGTACCCTTCCCCAGATCTGTGCCTCGACACAATCCTGTCTCGGAGCTCTACGGACAATTCCTTCAACATCATGGCTTGGTTTTTGCTCTGACATGCACTGTCAACTGTGGGACCTTATATAGACAGGTGTGTGCCTTTCCAAATCATGTCCAATCATTTGAATTTACCAAGGATGATCAATGGCAACAGGATGCAACTGAGCTCAATGTCGAGTCTCATAGCAAAGGGTCTGAATACTTATGTAAATAAGGTATTTCTGTTTTTTCATTTGTAATACATTTTCCAAAATGTATAAAAACCTGTTTTTGCTTTGTCATTATGGGGTATTGTGTGTAGATTGCTGAGGATAGTTTTTTGGTCATCCGTTTTAGAATAAGGCTGTAACCAAACATGTGGAAAAGGTCATGTCGGCTGAATACTTTCCGAAAGGCTCTGTATGTAAATATTAAAAATATAATTCACATCAAAGTAAAAGCAGGTTGATCAAACACATTGTTGGTACTATTATTTCTAATTCTATAAGTAAATTACCAGTGAAAAACCTATTTAAAAAACAAATATTATTGAATACTGCCTGAAAACACAGGCTGCAAGGTACTCATTACTGCCTAAAGGCAAGGTACTCAATACAGTCTGAAGACAAGGTACTCAATACAGTCTGAAGACAAGGTACTCATTACAGCCTGAAGACAAGGTACTCATTACTGCCTAAAGACAAGGTACTCAATACAGTCTGAAGACAAGGTACTCATTACTGCCTAAAGACAAGGTACTCAATACAGTCTGAAGACAAGGTACTCATTACTGCCTAAAGGCAAGGTACTCAATACAGTCTGAAGACAAGGTACTCATTACTGCCTAAAGGCAAGGTACTCAATACAGTCTGAAGACAAGGTACTCAATACAGTCTGAAGACAAGGTACTCATTACTGCCTAAAGACAAGGTACTCAATACAGTCTGAAGACAAGGTACTCATTACTGCCTAAAGACAAGGTACTCAATACAGTCTGAAGACAAGGTACTCAATATAGTCTGAAGACAAGGTACTCATTACTGCCTAAAGGCAAGGTACTCAATACAGTCTGAAGACAAGGTGCTCATTACTGCCTAAAGACAAGGTACTCAATACAGTCTGAAGACAAGGTACTCAATATAGTCTGAAGACAAGGTACTCATTACTGCCTAAAGGCAAGGTACTCAATACAGTCTGAAGACAAGGTACTCAATACGGTCTGAAGACAAGGTGCTCATTACTGCCTAAAGACAAGGTACTCAATACAGTCTGAAGACAAGGTACTCAATACAGTCTGAAGACAAGGTACTCAATACAGTCTGAAGACAAGGTACTCAATACAGTCTGAAGACAAGGTGCTCATTACTGCCTAAAGACAAGGTACTCAATACAGTCTGAAGACAAGGTACTCAATATAGTCTGAAGACAAGGTACTCATTACTGCCTAAAGACAAGGTACTCAATACAGTCTGAAGACAAGGTACTCATTACTGCCTAAAGACAAGGTACTCAATACAGTCTGAAGACAAGGTGCTCATTACTGCCTAAAGACAAGGTACTCAATACAGTCTGAAGACAAGGTGCTCATTACTGCCTAAAGACAAGGTACTCAATACAGTCTGAAGACAAGGTACTCAATATAGTCTGAAGACAAGGTACTCATTACTGCCTAAAGGCAAGGTACTCAATACAGTCTGAAGACAAGGTACTCAATACAGTCTGAAGACAAGGTACTCATTACTGCCTAAAGACAAGGTACTCAATACAGTCTGAAGACAAGGTGCTCATTACTGCCTAAAGACAAGGTACTCAATACAGTCTGAAGACAAGGTACTCAATACAGTCTGAAGACAAGGTACTCATTACTGCCTGAAGATACAGGCTGCAAGGTACTGAAGCAAGTAGGAAAACAAGCACTTGGAGGAACCAAATAAAGGTTGAAGTCTGTCTGTAGTTTACACTCCATCTCCAATAGAAGAAGAAACAGTTCCTTTATAACTATTAACAGGTCTGCTAAGGCTCTCAGCCTAATGTGCACCAGGTAGCAGACATGGGCACAACACAACACACCACAACAACAACAACACCACCACAACAACAACACCACCACAACAACAACAACAACACCACCACAACAACAACAACAGAACACCACAACAACAACAACAACACCACCACAACAACAACAACACCACCACCACAACAACAACACCACCACCACAACAACAAAACCACCACAACAACACAACAACACCACCACAACAACAACACCACCACAACAACAACAACAACACCACCACAACAACAACAACACCACAACAACAACAACAACACCACCACAACAACAACAACAACAGAACACCACAACAACAACAGAACACCACAACAAACTACAACACAACAACACCACAACACAACAACAACACAACACCACAACAAACTACAACACAACAACACCACAACACAACAACAACACAACACCACAACAACACAACACCACAACACAACAACAACACAACACCACAACACAACACCACAACACAACAACAACACAACACAACAACAACAACACCACAAAACAACACCACAACACAACAACAACACAACACCACAACAAACTACAACACAACAACACCACAACACAACAACACAACTCCACAACACAACACCACAACACAACTCCACAACACAACACCACAACACAACACCACAACACAACAACAACACCACAACACCACAACACAACAACACAACACCACAACACAACACCACAACACCACAACACCACAACACAACAACAACACAACACCACAACACAACAACAACACCACAACACCACAACAAACTACAACACAACAACACCACAACACAACAACACAACACCACAACACAACACCACAACACAACAACACCACAACACAACAACAACACAACACCACAACACAACAACAACACAACACCACAACACAACAACAACACCACAACACCACAACACAACAACACCACAACAACACAACAACAACACCACAACACCACAACAACAACACAACACCACAACACAACAACAACACCACAACACCACAACACAACAACACCATAACATCCCAACCTACATGGGGGAACTGATGAAGTTTTATATTCAAGCGTTTAGGAGTGCTGATCGGGGATCCATTTCGCTTTTGGATCATAATGAATAAGGAACAGGGGCGACTCTGAGATACTACAGCCAAGGGGAAACCCAACTGATCCTAGACCAGCTGAGGGATTGGAACGTACAAGGTATCCACGGTGCAGGGGTGATAAGAACTGATCGGGGGTGATATTTATTATATATTATATGTATTTATATATTGGAATAAGAACTGTTCGGGGATCAGGGGATTGGGAAGCAGACAGGGCTTTGTTATACGGCAGTTATGGTGCAGATCTAGGATCAGTTTCGGCTTTTAGATAATAATTAATAAGATTACATGGACAGGGAGGACCTGATCCTAGATAAGCGCTGCTAGCTCAGTGTTTTGGGTAAAGGAGCAGTGGTTGTTCAAGGGAGGTAAGCGGCACTAGTCATGTTGCAGCAGGGAGGGTAGAAACTGAACCTCCCTAGTCGGCACGCAGTTCAGTTCCCGCTGTCTCAGGGATTATTTCCATCCTCGTCAGAACCATTTGTCAAGGGAACAGCTTTGCCTTGAGGAGGACTAGTCTCCCTCCTGCCTCCCCCCTGAAAGAAGCCTCTCTTTCCCTGAAAAAGAACCTCTCCCCCTTGAAAGAAGCCTTTCTCCACTGTCTCGCCCCCTCCCAAAGGAACCTCTCTCCAAGTCTGTGTTGCTGCTTCTGGGGGAGTGGCCGTAGCCTCCATACAGAGAGGTGGTGTCATTTTCACACCAGAACCTTGTGGTTTGTTATGGAGGTTTGCCCTCTAGTGGCAGATTTGTGGTATTGTATTGTTTTTGACGGGATAATACCTTCAGTGGGCTACTGAACCAATGCATTGAATAGAGATACTTCCATACCAAGGTATTATTCATGTAAATTAAAACATTGAAATTGATCTTGCAACTTGGTTTCAGATCCCATGTACTGCTTTCTCCTGCTGTTGTGCCCTTGAGCAAGGCACTTATGTTGAAATAAAGATCACCTTATTTAACTCTGCTTTCCTCTCTAACCAGATGCCCACCAACAACAGCCTAGTGGGGATGTCAGCCCAGGCCCAGACCCAGGCCCAGCCCCAGGCCCAGCCCCAACGTCCCCCTGCCCCTGGCTCCAACACCCAGCAGAAACCCCCAGGACCAGGGAAGACCCAGGTCATGCAGAGACAGCTAGCCCAGCAGCAGCACATCATCAATGACTCTGTGAGCTCTAGGTTATCATGTTAATATCAATTAATTTGTGAGCTCTAGGTTATCATGTTAATATCAATGACTCTGAGCTCTAGGTTATCATGTTAACATCAATGACTCTGTGAGCTCTAGGTTATCATGTTAATATCAATGACTCTGAGCTCTAGGTTATCATGTTAACATCAATGACTCTGAGCTCTAGGTTATCATGTTAACAGCAATGACTCTGAGCTCTAGGTTATCATGTTAACATCAATGACTCTGAGCTCTAGGTTATCATGTTAACATCAATGACTCTGAGCTCTAGGTTATCATGTTAACAGCAATGACTCTGAGCTCTAGGTTATCATGTTAACATCAATGAGTCTGTGAGCTCTAGGTTATCATGTTAACATCAATGACTCTGAGCTCTAGGTTATCATGTTAACATCAATGACTCTGAGCTCTAGGTTATCATGTTAACAGCAATGACTCTGTGAGCTCTAGGTTATCATGTTAACATCAATGACTCTGAGCTCTAGGTTATCATGTTAACATCAATGACTCTGAGCTCTAGGTTATCATGTTAATATCTGACTCTGAGCTCTAGGTTATCATGTTAACATCAATGACTCTGAGCTCTAGGTGATCATGTTAATATCTGACTCTGAGCTCTAGGTTATCATGTTAACATCAATGACTCTGAGCTCTAGGTTATCATGTTAACATCAATGACTCTGAGCTCTAGGTTATCATGTTAATATCTGACTCTGAGCTCTAGGTTATCATGTTAACAGCAATGACTCTGAGCTCTAGGTTATCATGTTAACATCAATGACTCTGAGAGCTCTAGGTTATCATGTTAACAGCAATGACTCTGAGCTCTAGGTTATCATGTTAACAGCAATGACTCTGTGAGCTCTAGGTTATCATGTTAATATCAATTAATTTGTGAGCTCTAGGTTATCATGTTAACATCAATGACTCTGAGCTCTAGGTTATCATGTTAACAGCAATGACTCTGAGCTCTAGGTTATCATGTTAACAGCAATGACTCTGTGAGCTCTAGGTTATCATGTTAACATCAATGACTCTGTGAGCTCTAGGTTATCATGTTAACATCTGACTCTGTGAGCTCTAGGTTATCATGTTAACATCTGACTCTGAGCTCTAGGTTATCATGTTAACAGCATTGACTGTGAGCTCTAGGTTATCGTGTTAACATCTGACTCTGAGCTCTAGGTTATCATGTTAACATCAATGACTCTGTGAGCTCTAGGTTATCATGTTAACATCAATGACTCTGTGAGCTCTAGGTTATCATGTTAACAGCAATGACTCTGAGCTCTAGGTTATCATGTTAACATCAATGACTCTGAGCTCTAGGTTATCATGTTAACATCAATGACTCGGTGAGCTCTAGGTTATCATGTTAATATCTGACTCTGAGGTCTAGGTTATCATGTTAACATCAATGACTCGGTGAGCTCTAGGTTATCATCTGACTCTGTCTTACAAAATGTTTCACTTTGGGAACTCAGAGACAGTTCCCACGTGTTTCCCTTCAATCCCACCCCTGATAATCTCATGTTGTATTCGAACATGTATACAAAATGTCATTGTTGTTTCATTGTCTCTTTCTGTTGTGTGTCAGGACAAAAGCAATAGTAGCCAGGATCTGTTTAACCGTCATCTAACCAGACCACCACCAGACTATAAACAGCCCAGAGGAATGGTCCAACCGACCGGCCTTTTCACAGGTACATCATTCATTTCAATCATTCATTGCTTCCATGTAGGAAGGAAAAAAAACAGTATTATGGCTGTTAATGGTTTTCCATCATTGTTTGTGTCTGTATGAGCCAATCAGAACAGAATCATTGTTTGTGTCTGTATGAGCCAATCAGAACAGAATCATTGTTTGTGTCTGTATGAGCCAATCAGAACAGAATCAGAACCATCTCTGTGTATTCAGGTATGAGTTCCTCCCAGTCGTTGTCGACCAACGGGTCTGACCAGAGTGACCTTCTATCCATGTCCTGCCACATGCCCAGCGGCCCGGGATCCAAGATGACCCCTCCTCCCATGGACTGGAGGTTTGGAAGAGGCCCCCACACTCACCAGATCCAACAGCACATCAACCAGACCAAGATGGGGCTAGGAGTCGGAGGAGGACTCAACCAAAACAAGTCCAGGTTCCCTGGTCCTCCCAACGTCCAGGGTAATGGGTTTGAGGTGGGTGGTCTTACCAGTGTACAACATCCCTCAAGGACATCAGTAGGCCAGCAGGGTGGAGGGATGCCCAGTCAGGGGCAGGGTCTCGGGCTGGGGGGTGTGATGGGCTGGCCTCCTGGAGCTAAAGCTCCCATCATGGGGCCTGGGTCTCTCGGGGTGAGGCGGCTCCCGAACTCGCTCCAACCCCAGGGGGGCCAGTCCCAGTCTCAGCTCGACATGTCCAGCCACCAGTACCCTCCTGGCCCCCGGCACATAGGCCCTGGCCCACCTAACCAGGTGGCACCAGAAATGGGCATGCTGCCTCTGAACCCAGCCCTCCGCAGCTCCACCACCACCACCAACCCCAGACCCAGCCAACCCATGATGCCCCCTCTGCCAGGGCTACCAAGCCTCAACCAGGCCTCTCCGGAGCAGAGGGTTCCCGCTGGGAGCAGCACCATCGGGGTCTTCCCACCACATAACCACAACCCTGGCGAAAGCTACCAGAACCAGAACAGCCGGGCTGTTAACCGACTGACCTTTGAGTTCCTCCAGGAGGGAGACAACACCGTCCCAGGGATCAACACTGACTCAGACTTCATTGACTCGCTGCTGAAGTCCGGATCCGGCAACGACGACTGGATGAAAGACATTAACCTTGATGAGATCCTGGGCAGTCACTCATAAAGTGGGATGAAGTGCGATTGCATAAATAGGGCCCAGAGTTTTTCCCTGCAGCTCTCATGAATTCAGGTTCATTCATTCTTCAAGTCTCATGAATTGGGGTTCATTCCAGAGAGTTTTTCTCTGCAAGTCTCATGAATTGGGGTTCATTCCAGAGAGTTTTTCTCTGCAAGTCTCATTAATTGGGGTTCATTCCAGAGAGTTTTTCTATTTAAGTCTCATGAAATGGGGTTCGTTCCAGAGAGTTTTTCTCTGCAAGTCTCATTAATTGGGGTTCATTCCAGAGAGTTTTTCTCTTCAAGTCTCATAAATTCAGGTTCATTCCAGAGAGTTTTTCTCTAGAACAATCCAACAGAATTGGTGGCCAGTTTTTCCATCAAAAAATTCCATAGAATTGGGAGAGCTGGTCAGGAGTTTTTCCAGGTTAGATGGGCCATGTGGTGTGGAAAAACTCCTGGCCTTAATTATAGGCTCCAACTTCCCTCTTCCTGGCCTTAATTATAGGCTCCAACCTCCCTCTTCTGGTCAGGATAAACTCCAGGACCCATCCATAAAGACTGATAACTGCAAACGCAGAACTTTCCCCATACAGAGACTATGGATGGCCTTGTATGCATCTCAAATGGCATCCTATTACCCTTTATAGTGCACTACTTTTGACCAGGGCCCATAGGGCAATGGTTGAAAGTAGTGCACTATATAGGGAAACAGGGTATCATTTCACACACAGACCACGATTGGCCATGAGTCAGAATTCACCTAAAGGGATTACATTTGCAAAAAGCTATAATGTCATTTTGTAAACCCAATATATAATTTGATATCTAATTGTACTTTTTGTGTATTCCTGTGAAGAAATATATATTCTGTATAATAATATTTTAGTACTTTTAAAGGTTCATTGAATAAGAACCGGGGATTTCTCTGACAGCATCTTGAACGGATTCTGAATATATGCTATCAAACCTTCCTCTTTTCATAACATAGTCTTCGTCCAAAAATAGCACCCTATTCCATACATAGTGCACTACCCAGTCTTCATTATGTAGGGGATAGAGTGTCATTTCTGACACAGATATGGGATGTAGTGTACTACTAGTGACTAGAGCCATGTGGGCCCTGTAATAACATGGGGTAGAGGGTTCCAACCATGGTCAACTGTGAACAGGAAGTGGCTGTCATACTTCCAGACTTTGTCCCAAATGACACCGTAATTCCCCTTTTATTGTGCACTACCACATAATGCTCTGGTCAGAAGTAGAGTACTGTAATAGGGAATAGGGCGTCATGACGGGATATACACCCCCCCCCAGACCGATCGTGGTGTTTCATGTTTTGAATGATGATGCTGTCTCAGGTGTTTGTTCATGTTATTAGTACTTTTCCCGCTTATCGTCTGGGACTGGATTGAACGGCAAGCCACATCTTAAACCATTTATTTTAGATTTTTGATCTAATATTTAATAATCTATTGGGGAAAAAAATTATACGACATTATAAACAATCTAATGAATAAAAATGTTTTAAATAAAGTGTGAGCCTTTGTACTTTCTGTAGCTATTCCAGGAAAGATGACAATCAGATTATTTAGAGAGCTAATTATTAGAAGAAATGAATTTGTTCAAAACTGTTCAACTATTGTCTTTCTCTCTTTGAGTCAACTACTCACCACATGTTATACACTGCAGTGCTAGTTAGCTGTAGCTTATGCTTTCAGTACTAGATTCATTCTCTGATCCTTTGCTTGGGTGGACAACATGTCAGTTCATGCTGCAAAGGCTCTGATAGGTTGGAGGACGTCCTCCAGAAGTTGTCATAATTACTGTGTAAGTCTATGGAAGGGGGTGAGAACCATGAGCCTCCAAGGTTTTGTATTGAAGTCACTCTACCCAGAGGAGGACAGAAACTAGCTGTCCTCCGGCTACACCATGGTGCTACCCTAGAGGGTGCTGTTGAGGCTACTGTAGACCTTTGCAAAATAGTGTGTTTTAATAAACGATTTGGTGACGTGATTATATGTAGTATAGTTTTATCTAAAAAGGATAACTTTTTGAATGTTTTCCAATAAAAAAACGAATGAAATTCACTGAGGAGGATGGTCCTCCCCTTCCTCCTCTGAGGAGCCTCCACTGACACAGTGTGTTAGATGCAGATACTATAGATTCCCACTGACACAGTGAAAAATAAGAAGCCTCCTCAGCATTCTGAGCCAGAAGAGAGGAGGACGAAGAGAGGAGACTAGGAGAGAGGAGGATGGAAAGAGGAGACTAGGAGAGAGGAGACCAGGGGAGAGGAGGATGGAGAGAGGAGGATGGAGAGAGGAGACTAGGAGAGAGGAGGATGAAGAGAGGAGACTAGGAGAGAGGAGACTAGGAGAGTAGAGACTAGGAGAGAGGAGACTAGGGGAGAGGAGACTAGGAGAGAGGAGACCAGGGGAGAGGAGGATGAAGAGAGGAGACTAGGAGACTAGGAGAGAGGAGACCAGGGGAGAGGAGGATGAAGAGAGGAGACTAGGAGAGAGGAGACCAGGGGAGAGGAGGATGAAGAGAGGAGACTAGGAGAGAGGAGGCTGGGGAGAGGAAACTAGGAGAGAGGAGACTAGGAGAGAGGAGGATGGGGAGAGGAAACTAGGAGAGAGGAGACTAGGGGAGAGGAGACTAGGAGAGAGGAGACCAGGGGAGAGGAGGATGAAGAGAGGAGACTAGGAGAGAGGAGACTAGGAGAGTAGAGACTAGGAGAGAGGAGACTAGGGGAGAGGAGACTAGGAGAGAGGAGACCAGGGAGAGGATGAAGAGAGGAGACTAGGAGAGAGGAGACCAGGGGAGAGGAGGATGAAGAGAGGAGACTAGGAGAGAGGAGACCAGGGGAGAGGAGGATGAAGAGAGGAGACTAGGAGAGAGGAGACTAGGAGAGAGGAGGATGGGGAGAGGAAACTAGGAGAGAGGAGAGGAAACTAGGAGAGAGGAGACTAGGAGAGAAGAGGATGGGGAGAGGAAACTAGGAGAGAGGAGAGGAAACTAGGAGAGAGGAGACTAGGAGAGAGGAGGATGGGGAGAGGAAACTAGGAGAGAGGAGACTAGGGGAGAGGAGACCAGGGGAGAGGAGGATGAAGAGAGGAGACTAGGAGAGAGGAGACCAGGGGAGAGGAGGATGAAGAGAGGGGACTAGGGGAGAGGAGGATGAAGAGAGGAGACTAGGAGAGAGAAGACCAGGGGAGAGGAGGATGAAGAGAGGAGACTAAGGGAGAGGAGACTAGGAGAGAGGAGACTAGTGGAGTGGAGACTAGGGGAGAGGAGACTATGGGAGAGGAGGATGAAGAGAGGAGACTAGGAGAGAGGAGACTAGGAGAGAGGAGACTAGGGGAGAGGAGACTAGGAGAGAGGAGGATGGAGAGAGGAGACTAGGAGAGAGGAGACTAGGGGAGAGGAGACTAGGAGAGAGGAGAATGGAGAGAGGAGACTAGGAGAGAGGAGACTAGGGGAGAGGAGACTAGTGGAGAGAAGACTAGGAGAGAGGAGACGAGGTTTCTTTTTAGCCAAATGTTGAATATACATGCAGGCAAATGAATTAATGCAGGAAAAGAGGAATAATAAAAACAATTAGGATTAATAAATGGATATTATTTTGTTGGGTAACGGATCTGCCCGTTAGCGACATAATTATAACAGAATGAACAGAGCACATCTTCTGGATGCGAAATGCATTAAATACGTAAACAACCAAATAAAAACCTTTACCACTACAAATGTAGATATAGAGGACAGAGAAAAGCCCCCCCCACCCCCCCCCCCCACACACACACATAATTTTGGGATGCCTCTAAGGCGTACATTAGGGGAATGATAATTTCATACCCTGCTAAAGTTAAATATGAGTTTGAAATTAAAATGTAAGAAAAAATAAATCACTATCTTAGAAAAAGCTCATAGAAATCTTGTACAAGAAAATTGAAAATAACATTTCTGAACTTAAGCAGAAATATGATATTTTACTTTTGAAGAGAGCCAACATCTACAGGTTAAACTCAAATGAAGAATATTCCTTAATGGTAAATAAACCTGGCAAATATCCCGCAGCACTAACAGAATGAATACATGCTAAACCAGTTATCATTTTAAAAGATAAAGATACAACAACGGGATTAATTACAATTTAAAAGTTTCTATGAAAATGGACATGAATCAGAATTAAACAACATTTGGACTGATTCTACAGCCTTCTTAGAGTCAACAACTCTAAAGCAATTATCAGCAGACAAGAAAATAATCACTAAAAACAGAGATCACACATATTAGATAGTGTTAAAACATTCATGTGGAGAAAAGCACCACATAGAATTCTATTCAACATTTTGGGACAAAATAGCCCCTCTATTTAAACAAATGACAACACACATGGCACTCAGTACTTCCTCGTTCCTCGTATCAAACAGCTATTTCAGTTATATTAAAACCAGGAAAATCTGGAGTCTCCTGCTGATTATAGACCCATAAATGTAATAAATTATGACCATAAAATTATTTTTTTAAAAGCTTAAAAACAGGGTCAAAGTCTCTTACCAGACTAGATCAATAAAATAGGGTTTATTAAAAATAGACACTTACGAACATACAAGAACATGTTTCAGATTAATACAATATGCAAAAAAAAGATCTATAGATTGATTAATAATGGCTGTTGATGCCGAAAAGGACCGTCTCGAATGTCCTTTTCTATTCAAAACTTTGGAAGCTTTGAACTTTCCAGCAGAAATAATACATTTTATAAAAAATATTGTATGAATGTCCTGAACCAAAAATATACACAAATTATACATTCTCTAATGAAATTGCTTTTGGAAAAGGCACAAGACAGGGATGTCCCCTCTCCCTCCTCCTGTTTGCACTTGCAATTGAACCGCTTGCAGAAAGAATCAGATCGGACCCAAACGTAACAGGTATCATCAGTATTGGTAAAGATGAATAGCAACTAAACGTATTTGCAGATGATCTCCTGATGCACCTGACCAATATTGAAAACACAATTTTGCTAAAAATATTTTCAGAATACTCTAGTCTCAGGATCTAAAATAAATGTTGAGAAAAACTAAATAATGGCAATAGGAAAAAGATAAATAATAACTCATGATATACAGTAGTCCTTTAAGTGGAACACAAAAAATCTGAAATACTTAGGATGCTTAATAAGTAACAACATAAAACAAATATATGAAGATAACTTTATTCCATTACTCAACAATAGCAAAGCAGATATAATTAAATTGAAAAATGTTCCCATAACTCTTACAGGTAGAAAAAAAACTCTTTAGAATGGCATGGCTCCCAAAGGTTTTCAATTTATTTTCAGTAAATAAAAGACAATATGGGTAAATAAAATATATAAAATAAAAAGGAAAGTTTTAACTTTCCAGACATGGAATTGTATGAACTCACTACCCAAGGATTTTACGTTCGAAAGAGGAACAATAGGTACATATTGAATATGCGCATGAATCTTTTTTTGTCTATTTTCAGAGGATAAAGTGTCGTGGTAATTTCCTGTATTACTCAATAAAGAGAGAGAGAGAGCCAACCACACACAAGTCAGAGTTAAATTATATATTCCATCTTTAATATATATACAAGCTTCACCAAAGCCCTTTTTGACTCTCAGATCAATTCAGTGTCTATAAATGAATTCTCTGAGAGTGCTTACAAAACAATTCTTAGTTTCATTTATAGCCAAGATACACCCCTCTCAACTTACAAAGAATCCTTTACCGAAAGAGGAGTATCCTATCGCTAGACAGCATCAGCTATAAATCATCGTTCAGTTTGATCTCCCAAGACAAGGTTTAAATCTCATGCTTGGTACTTCACTGTCTGCCAACCATTACCTCATCCAATGGCATATATCAATTGTCATTTCTAGATATTCCCAAACCTGGACAAACTCAAAATCAGACAGTGAGCCTCTTAGGTCAAATACTAGGTCAAGATAAGGGCAACCTCAGAGGGGACATACAATGGTTCCAAACACTGCCAAACTCCTTCCCCCTATGAGAAAAGTAGGGAGTGACTGGCGTACAGACATTGTATGAGATAACTAACTGGTTCCCCAATTAATAACTCCATCCCGTCACATGGTTTAGGAATAGTTACAAACAACGTTCCCATAAGAAAACAACGTTCCACTCTGTCCTCCTCCCCTTCTGATATTCTACTTAGCACCACATGGTTTAACAGATACATTGACTTATGAAGACAAGCCTGACCTCTCCCCTCTCTGGCCCCAAGTTACCAATCCCTAGCTCAGAAGATTCTAATGACAAGTATCTCACAAGCATATGATGAAAATAACATCTTATCTATCTATGTTACCTTGCTAAATCTGATTCTGCCACGACAAAAGCTAAGAACAACTTCATAGTTAAGAACACTATAACAATATGGAAGAAAATAAAACGTATTCTACAAGAACCAATATCACTCCCTAGAAACACAACCTTATGGAACAATCCTTGGATAAATGTATTTCCATGACAGAATTAAAAACACATTCTGGACTAACAAATGTAGATCAGTTCAAATATTGAAATTTAGATTTGAAATCTTTTGGACATCAGAGGAAATTATTTGAGTCATAATATGATAGGTAAGATATAGTAAACCTTGCAGAGAGCCTATCCAACTAACAATCTCTTAGAAAAATATATAAACTATTGGAACCAAGACTTAAAAAGAACTGATGTTGACACAAGATGGAGGAAAAGCTGTAGCATAACTAACGAAATTACAGTTAACGAAAATGCACGCTTAATCCAGTATAAAGTAATGTACAGAATTTATTATACAAGAGATAAAATTAACACATTTTACAGCACAACAGCAGAGACATGTCTTAAGTGTAAAACTAATAATGACTCAATAATGCTAGTTAGAAAGTTGGCTGTCAGGAGTATTACAATGTAAACGTACTTTTAATACGCCTGTATATTTCAAGACATGTTATATGGGCTGTAGTGAGACACCCAATGGGCTGAAAAATTATTTTCTTCCATATTGTTATAGTGTTCTTAACTATGAAGTTGTTCTTAGCTTTTGTCGTGGCAGAATCAGATTTAGCAAGGTAACATAGATAGATAAGATGTTATTTTCATCATATGCTTGTGAGATACTTGTCATTAGAATCTTCTGAGCTAGGGATTGGTAACTTGGGGCCAGAGAGGGGAGAGGTCAGGCTTGTCTTCATTAGTGAGACACCCAATGGGCTGAAAAATTATTTTCTCATCACTCATCTTAAAAAAACATACTAAAAACTTGGAAATCAATCAATCCACCATCATTAACACAATGGAAAAATCCAATAATGTATTATTGAAATAGCATGGGCAATCAAGAAAAAAACAAATTGGTACAATTTAAGGCCATGTGGCAAACAATGCAGGCACTATGGATGGGGGTGTGAGCAGGCAGGTCTATGGATGAGGGTGTGAGCAGGCGGGACAATGAATGGGGGTGTGAGCAGGCGGGTCTATCAATGGGGGTGTGAGCAGTCGGGTCTATGAATGGTGGTGTGAGCAGGCGGGTCTATGGATGGGGGTGTGAGCACGTGGGTCTATGGATGGGGGTGTGAGCAGGTGGGTCTATGGATGGGAGTGTGAGCAGGCGGGTCTATGAATGGGGGTGTGAGCATGTGGGTCTATGGGTGAGGGTGTGAGCAGGCGGGTCTATGGATGGGGGTGTGAGCAGGCGAGTCTATGAATGGGGGTGTGAGCAGGCGGGTCTATGAATGGGGGTGTAAGCAGGCGGGTCTATGAATGGGGGTGTGAGCAGACGGGTCTATGAATGGGGGTGTGAGCAGGCGGGTCTATGAATGGGGGTGTGAGCAGGCGGGTCTATGAATGGGGGTGTGAGCAGACGGGTCTATGGATGGGGGTGTGAGCAGGCGAGTCTATGAATGGGGGTGTGAGCAGGCGGGTCTATGAATGGGGGTGTGAGCAGGTGGGTTTATGGATGGGGTGTGAGCAGGCGGGTCTATGAACGGGGGTGTGAGCAGGCGGGTCTATGAATGGGGGTGTGAGCAGACGGGTCTACAGTGCCTTGCAAAAGTATTCACCCCCTTGGCGTTTTTCCTATTTAGTTGCATCACAACCTGTAATTTAAATAGATTTATATTTGGATTTCATGTAGGGAACCTACACAAAATAACCAAATTGGTGAAGTGAAATGAAAAAAGAAGTTGTTTCAAAAAATGCTAAGAAATGTAAAACTGAAAGTGGTGCATGTGTATTCACCCTGTTTACTATGAAGCCCATAAATAAAATCTGGTGGAACCATTTCCCTTCAGAAGTCACATACTTAGTTAAATAAAGCCCACCTGTGTGCAATCTAATTGTCACATGATCTGTCACATGATCTCAGTATATATACACCTGTTCTGAAAGGCCCCAGAGTATGCAACACAACTAAGCAAGGGTCACCACCAAGCAAGCAGCACCATGAAGACCAAGGAGCTCTCCAAACAGGTCAGGGACAAAGTTGTGGAGAAGTACAGATCAGGGTTGGATTATTAAAAATATATCAGAAACTTTGAACATCCCACGAAGCACCATTAAATCCATTATTAAAAAATGTAAAGAATATGGCACCACAACAAACCTGCCAAGAGAGTGGTCCTATGGACAGATACTTCAATCTCCCCCGTGGAGCTTTGCAACTCCTTCAGAGTTATCTTTGGTCTCTTTGTTGACTGGGGCGAAGGTTTACCTTCCGACAGGACAATGACCCTAAGCACACAGCCAAGATTATGTAGGAGTGGCTTCGGGACAAGTCTCTGAATGTCCTTGAGTGGCCCAGCCAGAGCCCGGACTTGAACCCGATTGAACATATCTTGAAAGACCTGAAAATAGCTGTGCAGCGATGCTCCCCATCCAGCCTGATAGAGCTTGAGATGATCTGCAGAGCAGAATTGGAGAAACTCCCCAAATACAATTGTGCCAAGCGAGTAGCATCACACCCAAGAAGACTCAAGACTGTAATCGCTGCCAAAGGTGTTTCAACAAAGTACTGAGTAAAGTGTCTCAATACTTATGTAAGTATGATATTTCAGTTTTTTATTTGGAATACATTTGCGTCAAACAATGTAATCCATTTTAGAATAAGGCTGTGAAGTAACAAAATGTGGAAAAAGTCAAGGGGTCTGAATACTTTCTGAATGCACTGTATATAACGTTCTATTGACATTGACTCTGTACCGGTACCGTAACACCCTGTATATAGCCTCCACATTGACTCTGTACCGTAACACCCTGTATATAGCCTCCACATTGACTCTGTACCGTAACACCCTGTATGTAGCCTCCACATTGACTCTGTACCGGTACCCCCTGTATATAGCCTCCACATTGACTCTGTACCGGTACCCCCTGTATATAGCCTCCACATTGACTCTGTACCGTAACACCCTGTATATAGCCTCCACATTGACTCTGTACCGTAATACCCTGTATATAGCCTCCACATTGACTTTGTACCGGCACCCCCTGTATATAGCCTCCACATTGACTCTGTACCGTAACACCCTGTATATAGCCTCCACATTGACTCTGTACCGTAATACCCTGTATATAGCCTCCACATTGACTCTGTACTGGTACCCCCTGTATATACAGTAGCCTCACTATTATCTTACTGCTGCTCTGTAATTATATGTTCCTTTTATTTGTTAATTTTTTTTGGTATTTTCTTAAAACTGCATTGTTCGTTATGGGCTTGTAAGTAAGCATTTCACTGTAAGGTCTACACCTGTTGTATTCGGCACAAGTGACAAATACAATTTGATTTGACAGCTGTCAATTTTTTGGTCCTTAAATGAATTAGCATATTTGAGTTTAACCATAATATTTGTTGTAATCTTTTTGTTCTTTTTTCTGGTGGATTAAACTGCATCCCTGTTTCTATGGCTTGTTTTACAAATAGCGATATTTTCAAATAACCGAAAGTGAGAGGTTGTAATGTGAATAATCCAAATTCATTATATAATATATATATAGGTATATATAATAATATGTACCCTTTACTCAGTACTTTTTTGTCTGGCTTACAAATAAAATGGAATGTGTTTTAATCATATAATTTTAAAAAACAAGTTGTTAGGTGTAGGCAAATATGAAAACTGGGATGTGACACATTTTGTGACACATTTTTCCATTGGTAGCAAGATCTTATCTATTTTAGCTAACTTTCTATTTAAATGTATTGTAGTGAGATAATTTCTTTATTTGGGGAAATTAATACAGAGTATGTCGAATTCACCGTCAGACCATTTTATTGGTAAACTACACGGTAATGTAAAAGTTGTATTATACACTTATCATAATTTGGTTTTAATCCAGAGAGGTTAGAGAGGCTGAATCGTCAGCGTACAATGACATCTTTGCTTTTAAACCCTGGATTTCTAGTCCCTTGATATTATTGTCGGACCTGATTTTAATAGCTAACATTTCGATGGCCATAATAAATAGATATGCTGATAGTGGATAACCTTGTTTTTACTCCTCTTGACAGTTTAATACGTTCTGAAATGTAGCCATTATTTACTATTTTACACCTAGTGTTACTATACATAACTTTAACCCATTTTATAAGAGATTCTCCAAAAGTAAAATAGTCCAGGCATTTATCTATCAATTCCAGTCGTACTTTATCAAAGGCCTGTTCAAAGTCAGCTATTAATACCAGTCCTCGATATTTCATAGTGTTCTATTGTTTCCAGTACATGTCTTATATTATTTCCAATGTATCGTCCATGTAAAAAACCTGTCTGATTAAGATGAATAATATCTGACAATACCTTTTGAATTTTACGCACTATGCATTTTGCTGGAATTTCTTTCGTCACAACACCGAAGTGTAAGGGCCTCCATTTTTTTTTAAACGGACTGGATCTTTATATTTACCATCTGGTATCCTGTTTCAGTTATAATTAAATCAGACCTTCTCGTTGAGCATCCGGTAATCTACAACTTTTATAGGAGTGGTTAAAACATGCCAATAATGGTCCTCTGAGTATATCAACAAAGGTTTGGTATACCTCTACTGGTATGCCATCCAGCCCTGGAGGTTTCCCGGACTTAAAGGCTTTAATTGCATCAAGAAGTTTCTCCTCTGTAATTTATATATATAATATATAATTTATATATCTCACTAGGTCAGGATATTAAACCTCCATGTATATCTCACTAGGTCAGGGTATTAAACCTCCTCCATGTATATCTCACTAGGTCAGGATATTAAACCTCCATGTATATCTCACTAGGTCAGGATATTTAAGCCTCCATATATCCACTATATCCATGATATTCGTGACTTCTTTAAGTGCATGTGTAACGTCCTGACCAGAGTTCTTATGTGTTTTGCTTGTTTAGTGTTGGTCAGGACGTGAGCTGGGTGGAAATTCTATGTTGTGTGTCTAGTTCGTCTGTTTCTGTGTTCAGCCTAATATGGTTCTCAATCAGAGACAGCTGTCAATCGTTGTCCCTGATTGAGAATCATATATAGGTGGCTTGTTTTGTGTTGGGGATTGTGGGTGGTTGTTTCCTGTCTCTGTGTTTTGTCTGCACCAGATAGGTCTGTCTCGGTTTTTTCACATTTGTTATTTTGTATGTTGTTTGTAGTGTTTCACTTGTTCTTTAATTAAACATGTTGAACACTAGCCGCGCTGCACTTTGGTCCTCTCCTTCACCCCTGGAAGAAAGCCGTTACAGAACCACCCACCAAACTCGGACCAAGCAGCGTGGCAACAGGCAACAGCGGCAGCAGCAGCAGCAGCGGGAGCTAGCAAGGCAGAGTGGCTGGAAGCCCCAGAGGCTCCCCCAAAAATTTCTTGGGAGGGGCACACGGGGAGTATGGCTGGGTCAAGTGGGAGATTTGAGCCAGTTCCCCGTGCTTACCAGAAGGAGCAGTGGGCTAAATTGAGGTACGAGTCGGAGAATGTGGAGGAGTAATTGGACAGATTGGAGGAAAGTGAAAGGATGGGAGATTATGAGACATTTGATGAGTTGTTGGTGATATTGGGGGAGAGCGAAGAGAGAGAGATGTTGGTTTGGCGTAGTATACACGGTACTCGCCCTGAGGTGTGTGATTACCGTGGAGAGCGGGAGTACGGGCAGACACCGTGTTATGCGGAAGAGCGCACGGTGTCTCCTGTACGGGTGCATAGCCCGGTGCGGGTTATTCCACCTCCCCGCACTGGCCGGGCTAGATTGAGCATTGAGCCAAGTGCCATGAAGCCGGCTCTACATATCTGGCCTCCAGTACGTCTCCTCGGGCCGGTGTACATGGCACCAGCCTTACGCATGGTGTCCCCGGTTCGCCAACACAGCCCAGTGCGGGTTATTCCACCTCCCCGCACTGGACGGGCTACGGGGAGCATACAACCAGGTAAGGTTGGGCAGGCTCAGTGCTCAAGGGAGCCAGTACGCCTGCACGGTCCGGTATATCCGGCGCCACCTTCCCGCCCCAGCCCAGTACCATCAGTGCCTACACCACGCACCAGGCTTCCTGTGCGTCTCCAGAGCCCTGTTCCTCCTCCACGCACTAGCCCTATGGTGCGTGTCTTCAGCCCGGTACCACCAGTTCCGGCACCACGCACCAAGCCTCCTGTGCGTCTCCAGAGCCCTGTTCCTCCTCCACGCACTCTCCCTATGGTGCGTGTCTCCAGCCCAGTACCTCCAGTTCCGGCACCACGCATCAAGCCTCCTGTGCGTCTCCAGAGCCCTGTACGCACTGTTCCTTCTCCCCGCACTCGCCCTGAGGTGCGTGCCCTCAGCCCGGTACCACCAGTGCCGGTACCACGCACCAGGCCTATAGTGCGCTTTGAGAATTCAGTGTGCCCTGTTCCTGCTCCCCGCACTAGCCTTGAGGTGCGTGTCTCCAGTCCGGTACCACCAGTTCCGGCACCACGCACCAGGCCTACTGTGCGCCTCAGCAGGTCAGAGTCGGCCGTCTGCCCAACGCCGCCTGCACTGTTCGTCTGCTCAGCGCCGTCTGAGCCATCTGTCTGCCCAGCGCCGTCTGAGCCATCCGTCTGCCCAGCGCTGTCTGAGCCATCTGTCTGCCCAGCGCCGTCTGAGCCATCTGTCTGCCCAGCGCCGTCTGAGCCATCTGTCTGCCCAGCGCCGTCTGAGCCATCCGTCTGCCCAGCGCCGTCTGAGCCATCCGTCTGCCCAGCGCCGTCTGAGCCATCCGTCTGCCCAGCGCCGTCTGAGCCATCTGTCTGCCCAGCGCCATCTGAGCCATCCGTCTGCCACGAGCCATTAGAGCCGCCCGTCTGTCCCGAGCCATTAGAGCCGTCCGTCAGTCAGGAGCCGCTAGAGCCGTCCGTCAGTCAGGAGCTGCCAGAGCCGCCAGCCAGTCAGGAGCTGCCAGAGCCGCCAGCCAGTCAGGAGCTGCCAGAGCCGCCAGCCAGTCAGGAGCTGCCAGAGCCGCCAGCCAGTCAGGAGCTGCCAGAGCCGCCAGCCAGTCAGGAGCCGCCAGCCAGTCAGGAGCTGCCAGAGCTGCCCTTCAGTCATGAGCTGCCCTCCAGTCATGAGCTGCCTTCCAGTCATGAGCTGCCCTACAGTCATGAGCTGCCCTACAGTCATGAGCTGCCCTACAGTCATGATCTGCCCTACAGTCATGAGCGGCCTTCCAGTCATGAGCTGCCCTACAGTCATGAGCTGCCCTCCAGTCATGAGCTGCCCTCCAGTCATGAGCTGCCTTCCAGTCATGAGCTGCCCTCCAGTCATGAGCTGCCCTCCAGTCATGAGCTGCCCTCCAGTCATGAGCTGCCACTCAGTCCGGAGCTGCCACTCAGTCCGGAGCTGCCACTCAGTCCGGAGCTGCCACTCAGTCCGGAGCTGCCACTCAGTCCGGAGCTGCCATTCGTCCTGAGCTACCTCTCTGTCCTGAGCTACCTCTCTGTCCTGAGCTACCTCTCTGTCCTGAGCTACCTCTCTGTCCTGAGCTACCTCCTAAATCATGTGGGGGCCTTGGGGAGGATTCTTAGGCCAAGGTCGTGGGCGAGGGTCGCCACTCAAAGGACGCTAAGGAGGGGGACAAAGACAGTGGTGGAGTGGTGTCCTCGTCCACCGCCGGAGCCGCCACCGCGGACAGATGCCCACCCAGACCCTCCCCTTGAGTTTTAGGGGTGCGTTCGGAGTCCGCACCTCAGGGGGGGGGGGGGGTACTGTAACGTCCTGACCAGAGTTCTTATGTGTTTTGCTTGTTTAGTGTTGGTCAGGACGTGAGCTGGGTGGAAATTCTATGTTGTGTGTCTAGTTCGTCTGTTTCTGTGTTCAGCCTAATATGGTTCTCAATCAGAGACAGCTGTCAATCGTTGTCCCTGATTGAGAATCATATATAGGTGGCTTGTTTTGTGTTGGGGATTGTGGGTGGTTGTTTCCTGTCTCTGTGTTTTGTCTGCACCAGATAGGTCTGTCTCGGTTTTTTCACATTTGTTATTTTGTATGTTGTTTGTAGTGTTTCACTTGTTCTTTAATTAAACATGTTGAACACTAGCCGCGCTGCACTTTGGTCCTCTCCTTCACCCCTGGAAGAAAGCCGTTACAGCATGAGGGTGATAGTTTGTAGTGTGATTTCCTTTACGGTCCATAGAGTTATTTTAAAACAGTATTATAATTTCCCACCATAATAATAGAGTCTAGTGTTGCAGGGTTGATAAATTAAATTATTATATTTATATTTTCAAATAAGCGTGGATCATCATTATTTGGGCCGTATATGTTAATGAGCCATATCTCTTTATTGTCCAATAACATATTTAAAAGAACCCATCTACCTTGAGGATCTGGTTGGACAATTTGGACATTTGGATCAAAATTATTGTTAATTAATCTTCATCACTTTTTTCTGTTTATTTTTGCCCATGGGAGAAGTAGATTTCGCCCCCCAAGTCCTTTTTTTCACACGACTTAAACCTAAAATAGTTGAATGAGTTTCCTGTAAACAATAGATATTATATTCGTTATCTTTTAGCTTGGGGGCTATTTTAGGCTAAGGGGTTAGGTTAAAGGGTTAGGAGTTAGAGGTAGGAGTTAGGGTTAGGAGTTAGGGGGAGGAGATGGGTTAGGAGTTAGGGGGAGGAGTTGGGTTAGGAGTTAGGGGGAGGAGTTGGGTTAGGAGTTAGGGGGAGGAGTTGGGTTAGGAGTTGGGTTAGGAGTTAGGGGGAAGAGTTGGGTTAGGAGTTAGGGGGAGGAGTTGGGTTAGGAGTTAGGGGGAAGAGATGGGTTAGGAGTTAGGGGTAGGAGTTAGGGGGAGGAGTTAGGGGTAGGAGTTAGGGGGAGGAGTTAGGGGGAGGAGTTGAGTTAGGGGTAGGAGTTGGGTTAGAAGTTAGGGATAGGAGTTGGATTAGGTTTAGAGTTAGGCCACGGTTTAGGTTTAGGGGTTAGGGAAAATAGGATTTTGAATGGAAATCAATTTTAGTGTGTGTGACAGAGTGAGAAAAATAAAAACCTATATCTGATTATAGGAAGGAAAACACCACAAGACACATTACTACAGTATATACATTATTACTACAGTATATACATTATTACTACAGTATATACTTCGTTACTACAGTATATACTTTAGTACTACAGTATATACTTTAGTACTACAGTATATACTTTAATACTACAGTATATACTTTAGTACTACAGTATATACTTTAGTACTACAGTATATACTTTAGTACTACAGTATATACTTTAGTACTACAGTATATACTTTAGTACTACATTATATACTTTAGTACTACAGTATATACTTTAGTACTACAGTATATACTTTATTACTACAGTATATACTTTATTACTACAGTATATACATCATTACTACAGTATTACTACAGTATATACATTATTACTACAGTATATACATTATTACTACAGTATATACATTAATACTACAGTATATACTCCGTTACTACAGTATATACTCCGTTACTACAGCATATACTTTAGTACTACAGCATATACTTTAATACTACAGTATATACTTTAGTACTACAGTATATACTTTAGTACTACAGTATATACTTTAATACTACAGTATATACTTTAGTACTACAGTATATACTTTAGTACTACAGTATATACTTTAGTACTACAGTATATACTTTAGTACTACAGTATATACTTTAGTACTACATTATATACTTTAGTACTACAGTATATACTTTAGTACTACAGTATATACTTTAGTACTACAGTATATACTTTAGTACTACCGTATATACTTTAGTACTACCGTATATACTTTAGTACTACCGTATATACTTTAGTACTACCGTATATACTTTAGTACTACCGTATATACTTTAGTACTACCGTATATACTTTAGTACTACCGTATATACTTTAGTACTACCGTATATACTTCAGTACTACAGTATATACTTTAGTACTACAGTATATACATTATTACTGCAGTATATACTTTATTCCAGGCCAATTCTAAAGTATTACAGAAAGGGAGACATATGGAACAGAATTTCTTTCTACAATACATGTACATATTATCTCTGAAAAGATTTAGCGATCATCGTTACTGAATATACATTCATTTTTGACGTGTGCATTTAGACAATACCTAAATACCAATCCTTAAAAACGTGAGTGATTAGTACTACGCAAACAGTCAACAGATAACTAATAGTCTTTCCAAAACTAGCTAAGAAAAAATAAGACACACTTATGTGACAAATACATTATTTATTCAACCACCAACTTTAACAAGATAAGTCACTGTAGTGAACCACCAATGTTGCTGTAGTGTTGTCAGAATGTCAAACACGTGACAGAAATAACTCCGGAAGAATCACGTACTTGTCTGTTCTATTCTAGAACTTCTAGAATCCTCAGTTTAGTTAATCAAAATGACCGTCTAGACACCTCTGTTACCTTGAAACCCTACCTAACTGACAAATTCTCATTAGCTTATACGTACGTACATGTGTATATAGTTAGACAGATGGACAGAGGTTGATAATAACAAATCTTTTTTGTGGGTTTTTTTCCGCCCGTGAAATTAGATTCAGTATCAGTTGAAAGAAGAATCACTAGAAAAAAATAAAATAAAATAACTCTTTGGAATCTGTCACATCACAACAATTCCTGACTGTAAAACCATAGCTGGTTGTTTTTTCATAAGGAGAACTTCTACCTGTACACCAACTAAAGCCCACATACTGTAACTCACGTTTAACATTGATTTAAATCATACCCCGGCTGTAACCTCTAACCTTACCTCTCTAACCATCATCACATGCTCTTCTAACCAGATAAAACAGGTCCTAACCACCATCTTGTTTCAAGCAGCACAGCAGGTCTACAACAGGGCAGTAAGGGACATCCGTAGACTGCCTTTCAGACAGGGAGACAATGGCCGGCTCCTAAAATGGACCCTATTCCCTATATATAGTAGTGCACTGTGTAGGGAATAGGCCATTCAGGATGCAGTTATATCAAACAAGCCCTTATTGATACAAAGGGTCTTTTGTTTTCATTTTTTTGGGGGGGGGGGGATATTGATTAGGAATATCTTAACGTAATAGTGAAAGAATGAAAGCAGAGCGTGTGATCGATAAGGATACAATTACACCAATATTGATCAAATCATTACAAAATTGGCCAGTTAAAAATCCTAACCTGGCGAGAGACAACACCGGAATCTGTCTGTTTGTAAAGACGTCACGTCAGTTAGTGATGAAACATATCGATCCACAACAAACCAAGGATCTGTTTGATCTATAATACATCATGTAATAACCGAAGAAACATAGAAGATTATTAAAAGATAAAACAAAGCAACAATCAGGCTTGAATAAGACTGAAAAATAAAGAAGGATTTAAAAGAAAGTTCCACCATAATAACACGTTTTTATAAAACCTTTAACAACAGAAATATACTTTTGATTATTAAACATTAGGGTAAGTAGAGGAAAGTGTGGTTTGTTCGTCAATAATACAATTTCTACGATACATCATTATTGCTTGACGTCACGATACACAATATAATACACTACAATACACTACACTACAATACACTACAATACACTACAATACAGAAAACTTGGCGTTCCTTTGTTTTTTCCCTCTTATTCACTCAAAACAATACAACTGAAGGCACTTGATTTGACAATGAAAGGTTTAACCTCTAGACATGCTGGCACAGCCAAGCAGCAGTATGGTATAGTATACAAGGTACCCAGGCTCCAGGCAACAGCCCATCCCCCATCACCACCACACAGTCCTAACTGAGACTCCATCTTGTATAACCTAGGCCGTGTCCCAAATGGCACCCTATTCCCTATATAGTACATTCATTTTGACCAGTGGCTACAGAGCTCTGGTCAAAAGTAGTGCACTATTTAGGGAATAAGTGCCATTTGGAATGTAGCCCTAACCTAACTTAACCTAACTTAACCTAACCTGACTTAACTTAACCTAACTTAACCTAACTTAACTTAACCTAACCTAATATAAACCTAACTTAACCTAACTTAACCTAATATAAACCTAACCTAACTTAACCTAACTTAACCTAACCTAACTTAACCTAACTTAATATAAACCTAACCTAACTTAACCTAACTTAACCAAACTTAACCAAACTTAACCTAACTTAATATAAACCTAACCTAACTTAACCTAACTTAACCTAACTTAATATAAACCTAACCTAACTTAACCTAACTTAACCAAACTTAACCTAACTTAATATAAACCTAACCTAACTTAACCAAACTTAACCGAACTTAACCTAACTTAACCTAACTTAACCTAACTTAACCTAACTTAACCTAACCTAACTTAACCTAACTTAACATAACTTAACATAACTTAACATAACTTAACCTAACCTAATATAAACCTAACCTAACCTAACTTAACCTAACCTAACTTAACCTAATATAAACCTAACCTAAGATAACCTAACTTAACCTAATTTAACCTAACCTAACTTAACCGAACTTAGCCTAACCTAACTTAACCTAATTTAACCTAACCTAACTTAACCGAACTTAACCTATCCTACCTTAACCTAACTTAACCTAACCTACCTTAACCTAACTTAACCTAACCTTCCAAAATCAGTAGTTCTTCCCCCAACTTCCGATACATCATTTTTGGTTTTCCCAGGCTCATCATTAAAAACAACATATTAAAACTATAAAAATGTAAAAGACATAAGAATAAATGAATAAAAAAAGGCCAGGAAGCAGGAGTATATGATGTTCACACATTTTCCAAAGACACTTTTAATAAGATGGCAGGAAGCAGGAAACAGGAAACAGGAAGCAGGAAGCAGGAGTCGTTCCAGACAGCTAAGAAGATTGAGCTGCTGCTGCTTCTCACTGTGTTGTGGACTAGACAGTCCCTCCAGAGTTGTGTTGTGGACTAGACAGTACCTCCAGAGTTGTGTTGTGGACTAGACAGTACCTCCAGAGTTGTGTTGTGGACTAGACAGTACCTCCAGAGTTGTGTTGTGGACTAGACAGTCCCTCCAGAGTTGTGTTGTGGACTAGACAGACCCTCCAGAGTTGTGTTGTGGACTAGACAGTCCCTCCAGAGTTGTGTTGTGGACTAGACAGTCCCTCCAGAGTTGTGTTGTGGACTAGACAGTCCCTCCAGAGTTGTGTTGTGGACTAGACAGTCCCTCCAGAGTTGTGTTGTGGACTAGTCAGTCCCTCCAGAGTTGTGTTGTGGACTAGACAGTCCCTCCAGAGTTGTGTTGTGGACTAGACAGTCCCTCCAGAGTTGTGTTGTGGACTAGACAGTCCCTCCAGAGTTGTGTTGTGGACTAGACAGTCCCTCCAGAGTTGTGTTGTGGACTAGACAGTCCCTCCAGAGTTGTGTTGTGGACTAGACAGTCCCTCCAGAGTTGTGTTGTGGACTAGACAGTCCCTCCAGAGTTGTGTTGTGGACTAGACAGTCCCTCCAGAGTTGTGTTGTGGACTAGACAGTCCCTCCAGAGTTGTGTTGTGATTTGCAGGTCAAAATGCTTGATTTTGACATTTTGCTGTAGAGGCACCAGAACAAGAAGCTCCGGGGTGGTCACAGCTGGTTGTGGATGTCCTGTCTTACCGTCCGTCCATCAGTCTCTGTCTTTCTGTCTCCGTCCGTCCGTCAGTCTGTATGTATGCAGAGTACTAGTTTTGTCCATCAGCCAGATCTCTGGAAGCTGTCCAGCTCAGATACAGTATGAGGGTAGTGGGGGTTAGGGGAGAAGGAGAGAAGGAGAGGACTGTCCAGCTCAGATACAGTATGGGGGTAGTGGGGGTTAGGGGAGAAGGAGAGGACTGTCCAGCTCAGATACAGTATGGGGGTAGTGGGGGTTAGGGGAGAAGGAGAGGACTGTCCAACTCAGATACAGTATGGGGGTAGTGGGGGTTAGGGGAGAAGGAGAGGACTGTCCAGCTCAGATACAGTATGGGGGTAGTGGGGGTTAGGGGAGAAGGAGAGGACTGTCCAGCTCAGATACAGTATGGGGGTAGTGGGGGTTAGGGGAGAAGGAGAGGACTGTCCAGCTCAGATACAGTATGGGGGTAGTGGGGGTTAGGGGAGAAGGAGAGGACTGTCCAGCTCAGATACAGTATGGGGGTAGTGGAGGTTAGGGGAGAAGGAGAGGACTGTCCAGCTCAGATACAGTATGGGGGTAGTGGGGGTTAGGGGAGAAGGAGAGGACTGTCCAGCTCAGATACAGTATGGGGGTAGTGGGGGTTAGGGGAGAAGGAGAGGACTGTCCAGCTCAGATACAGTATGGGGGTAGTGGGGGTTAGGGGAGAAGGAGAGGACTGTCCAGCTCAGATACAGTATGGGGGTAGTGGGGGTTAGGGGAGAAGGAGAGGACTGTCCAGCTCAGATACAGTATGGGGGTAGTGGGGGTTAGGGGAGAAGGAGAGGACTGTCCAGCTCAGATACAGTATGGGGGTAGTGGGGGTTAGGGGAGAAGGAGAGGACTGTCCAGCTCAGATACAGTATGGGGGTAGTGGGGGTTAGGGGAGAAGGAGAGGACTGTCCAGCTCAGATACAGTATGGGGGTAGTGGGGGTTAGGGGAGAAGGAGAGGACTGTCCAGCTCAGATACAGTATGGGGGTAGTGGGGGTTAGGGGAGAAGGAGAGGACTGTCCAGCTCAGATACAGTATGGGGGTAGTGGGGGTTAGGGGAGAAGGAGAGGACTGTCCAGCTCAGATACAGTATGGGGGTAGTGGGGGTTAGGGGAGAAGGAGAGGACTGTCCAGCTCAGATACAGTATGGGGGTAGTGGGGGTTAGGGGAGAAGGAGAGGACTGTCCAGCTCAGATACAGTATGGGGGTAGTGGGGGTTAGGGGAGAAGGAGAGGACTGTCCAGCTCAGATACAGTATGAGGGTAGTGGGGGTTAGGGGAGAAGGGGAGAAGGAGAGGACTGTCTAGCTCAGATACAGTATGGGGGTAGTGGGGGTTAGGGGAGAAGGAGAGGACTGTCCAACTCAGATACAGTATGGGGGTAGTGGGGGTTAAGGGAGAAGGAGAGGACTGTCCAACTCAGATACAGTATGGGGGTAGTGGGGGTTAGGGGAGAAGGAGAGGACTGTCCAGCTCAGATACAGTATGGGGGTAGTGGAGGTTAGGGGAGAAGGAGAGGACTGTCCAGCTCAGATACAGTATGGGGGTAGTGGGGGTTAGGGGAGAAGGAGAGGACTGTCCAGCTCAGATACAGTATGGGGGTAGTGGGGGTTAGGGGAGAAGGAGAGGACTGTCCAGCTCAGATACAGTATGGGGGTAGTGGGGGTTAGGGGAGAAGGAGAGGACTGTCCAGCTCAGATACAGTATGGGGGTAGTGGGGGTTAGGGGAGAAGGAGAGGACTGTCCAGCTCAGATACAGTATGGGGGTAGTGGGGGTTAGGGGAGAAGGAGAGGACTGTCCAGCTCAGATACAGTATGGGGGTAGTGGGGGTTAGGGGAGAAGGAGAGGACTGTCCAGCTCAGATACAGTATGGGGGTAGTGGGGGTTAGGGGAGAAGGAGAGGACTGTCCAGCTCAGATACAGTATGGGGGTAGTGGGGGTTAGGGGAGAAGGAGAGGACTGTCCAGCTCAGATACAGTATGGGGGTAGTGGGGGTTAGGGGAGAAGGAGAGGACTGTCCAGCTCAGATACCGTATGGGGGTAGTGGGGGTTAGGGGAGAAGGAGAGGACTGTCCAGCTCAGATACAGTATGGGGGTAGTGGGGGTTAGGGGAGATGGAGAGGACTGTCCAGCTCAGATACAGTATGGGGGTAGTGGGGGTTAGGGGAGAAGGAGAGGACTGTCCAGCTCAGATACAGTATGGGGGTAGTGGGGGTTAGGGGAGAAGGAGAGGACTGTCCAGCTCAGATACAGTATGGGGGTAGTGGGGGTTAGGGGAGAAGGAGAGGACTGTCCAGCTCAGATACAGTATGGGGGTAGTGGGGGTTAGGGGAGATGGAGAGGACTGTCCAGCTCAGATACAGTATGGGGGTAGTGGGGGTTAGGGGAGAAGGAGAGGACTGTCTAGCTCAGATACAGTATGGGGGTAGTGGGGGTTAGGGGAGAAGGAGAGGACTGTCCAGCTCAGATACAGTATGGGGGTAGTGGGGGTTAGGGGAGAAGGAGAGGACTGTCCAGCTCAGATACAGTATGGGGGTAGTGGGGGTTAGGGGAGAAGGAGAGGACTGTCCAGCTCAGATACAGTATGGGGGTAGTGGGGGTTAGGGGAGAAGGAGAGGACTGTCCAGCTCAGATACAGTATGGGGTAGTGGGGGTTAGGGGAGAAGGAGAGAGCCAAGCCCCTTGCATTGCCTAGTGCCAGCCGGCCGGCCAGCAGGTCAAGCCGTGTGAAAAGATTTGGGGACCCTTGAATAAATGGTCTGTTCATGGGCCAGCCTTGAAGACACAGACAACTAAAATAAAGACATAGAAACAAGAGAATAGCACTGCCGAAAAGAGACGTCAGTATCATTGTGTATGCTGACCGACGACAGATATCATACGTTGGTTGAAATGTCTTTGTTGTATCAAATCATGTAGTTTGACTAGGTAGCAGTTCAGAGTGTAGACTTACTGAGGAGAGGATATCATGTCTCTCTTTCTGGAACCCATCATCCCATCCCAGGCTCATCTCATCTCATCTCATCTCATCTCATCCCAGGCTCATCTCATCCCAGGCTCATCCCATCCCAGGCTCATCCCATCCCAGGCTCCTCTCCTCTCCTCTCCTCTCCTCTCCTCTCCTCTCCTCTCCTCTCCTCTCCTCTCCTCTCCTCTCCTCTCCTGTCCTCTCATCTCATCTCCTCTCATCTCCTCTCTCCTATATACCAGTAGGTCAGAATATGTAGTTCCACTGTTCAAGTCCTATGGTTGGTCACAACACCCACCTCAGTTGGTGGGTCACGACACAACACCCACCTCAGTTGGTGGGTCACGACACAACACCCACTTCAGTTGGGTTACAGAGAAAACAAAAGTTTGGCAACCCCCACTGTATACCGTATAAGGGTCCAGTTTGTTCTATAAATGTGTTATAACCATGTTATAACCATGTTATAACCATGTGAGGAAGCTCTCCTTGTCGATCTTTGTGGCGGCCAGGACTGACTCCATATCGTTCAGGATGTCGGAGCTAAGGGCTTCCTGGAGACTAGGCATAAGCTCCTCCCCCTCCATGGCCATGTTGTCACTCTCCAGCGTGCCCAGGTCCACGTCCGTCCCCGGGATGGCGTCCAGGTAGTCAGGGAAACGGCTGGGCTGCGTCCCCATGGAGACCGGCAGGGCGTCCCCTAATGATGCCAAGCGACGACATGGATGTGTTATGCCGTGGTTAGAACGTATAACGTTATCAGTTTGTAGGTCCTATAATAATGAATTTATGCCCCAATAACTTCCCATATTGACCTCGACTAAATAGGTATTTGTAACGCAACATCGCTTGACAAAATATACCTGTTATCTAGACTTTACGAGAAGCGTTAAAGAGAGAGAGAGATTGAGTCATCAGACTTTTCCCCTAAAGGGTCCTGGTCAGTAGTGGACTACGTAGAACAAGGTGCTGTTTAGTCTCACCAGTGTCCATCTCGTCCACACTGTTGAGGAAGTCGTCAGGGGTCCGGGGGACACTGTAGCTGCTCATACTCAGACCGCTGTCTGTGCTCTCGTCCCTGGAGTGGTAGGTCCCACTGTGGACACAAGAGACAGGACACGGTCAAACTTCATTGTTCCACAATGTAATCTGGAGACATGAATGAAACCTATTTCTCTATTCAATCCATATCAATCCGTATGAAGCGTTACAGTGTGATTGAAATTTTAAGGCAATGTTTACCCAATAGCGAAGACCGCATTCACGGTAAACGCTGTGTATGTCGGCTCAGTCAGAAGGTACCTGTAAACGCTGCGTATGTCGGCTCAGTCAGAAGGTACCTGTAAACGCTGCGTATGTCGGCTCAGTCAGAAGGTACCTGTAAACGCTGTGTATGTCGGCTCAGTCAGAAGGTACCTGTAAACGCTGCGTATGTCGGCTCAGTCAGAAGGTACCTGTAAACGCTGCGTATGTCGGCTCAGTCAGAAGGTACCTGTAAACGCTGTGTATGTCGGCTCAGTCAGAAGGTACCTGTAAACGCTGCGTATGTCGGCTCAGTCAGAAGGTACCTTTAAACGCTGCGTATGTCGGCTCAGTCAGAAGGTACCTTTAAACGCTGCGTATGTCGGCTCAGTCAGAAGGTACCTGTAAACGCTGCGTATGTCGGCTCAGTCAGAAGGTACCTTTAAACGCTGCGTATGTCGGCTCAGTCAGAAGGTACCTTTAAACGCTGCGTATGTCGGCTCAGTCAGAAGGTACCTTTAAACGCTGTGTATGTCGGCTCAGTCAGAAGGTACCTTTAAACGCTGCGTATGTCGGCTCAGTCAGAAGGTACCTGTAAACGCTGCGTATGTCGGCTCAGTCAGAAGGTACCTGTAAACGCTGCGTATGTCGGCTCAGTCAGAAGGTACCTGTAAACGCTGCGTATGTCGGCTCAGTCAGAAGGTACCTGTAAACGCTGCGTATGTCGGCTCAGTCAGAAGGTACCTTTAAACGCTGCGTATGTCGGCTCAGTCAGAAGGTACCTTTAAACGCTGTGTATGTCGGCTCAGTCAGAAGGTACCTGTAAACGCTGTGTATGTCGGCTCAGTCAGAAGGTACCTTTAAACGCTGCGTATGTCGGCTCAGTCAGAAGGTACCTTTAAACGCTGCGTATGTCGGCTCAGTCAGAAGGTACCTTTAAACGCTGTGTATGTCGGCTCAGTCAGAAGGTACCTTTAAACGCTGTGTATGTCGGCTCAGTCAGAAGGTACCTTTAAACGCTGCGTATGTCGGCTCAGTCAGAAGGTACCTGTAAACGCTGCGTATGTCGGCTCAGTCAGAAGGTACCTGTAAACGCTGCGTATGTCGGCTCAGTCAGAAGGTACCTGTAAACGCTGCGTATGTCGGCTCAGTCAGAAGGTACCTGTAAACGCTGCGTATGTCGGCTCAGTCAGAAGGTACCTTTAAACGCTGCGTATGTCGGCTCAGTCAGAAGGTACCTTTAAACGCTGTGTATGTCGGCTCAGTCAGAAGGTACCTGTAAACGCTGTGTATGTCGGCTCAGTCAGAAGGTACCTTTAAACGCTGCGTATGTCGGCTCAGTCAGAAGGTACCTGTAAACGCTGTGTATGTCGGCTCAGTCAGAAGGTACCTTTAAACGCTGCGTATGTCGGCTCAGTCAGAAGGTACCTTTAAACGCTGTGTATGTCGGCTCAGTCAGAAGGTACCTTTAAACGCTGCGTATGTCGGCTCAGTCAGAAGGTACCTTTAAACGCTGCGTATGTCGGCTCAGTCAGAAGGTACCTGTAAACGCTGCGTATGTCGGCTCAGTCAGAAGGTACCTTTAAACGCTGCGTATGTCGGCTCAGTCAGAAGGTACCTTTAAACGCTGTGTATGTCGGCTCAGTCAGAAGGTACCTTTAAACGCTACGTATGTCGGCTCAGTCAGAAGGTACCTGTAAACGCTGTGTATGTCGGCTCAGTCAGAAGGTACCTTTAAACGCTGCGTATGTCGGCTCAGTCAGAAGGTACCTGTAAACGCTGTGTATGTCGGCTCAGTCAGAAGGTACCTTTAAACGCTGCGTATGTCGGCTCAGTCAGAAGGTACCTGTAAACGCTGCGTATGTCGGCTCAGTCAGAAGGTACCTGTAAACGCTGTGTATGTCGGCTCAGTCAGAAGGTACCTTTAAACGCTGCGTATGTCGGCTCAGTCAGAAGGTACCTTTAAACGCTGCGTATGTCGGCTCAGTCAGAAGGTACCTTTAAACGCTGCGTATGTCGGCTCAGTCAGAAGGTACCTGTAAACGCTGCGTATGTCGGCTCAGTCAGAAGGTACCTTTAAACGCTGCGTATGTCGGCTCAGTCAGAAGGTACCTTTAAACGCTGTGTATGTCGGCTCAGTCAGAAGGTACCTTTAAACGCTGCGTATGTCGGCTCAGTCAGAAGGTACCTTTAAACGCTGCGTATGTCGGCTCAGTCAGAAGGTACCTTTAAACGCTGCGTATGTCGGCTCAGTCAGAAGGTACCTTTAAACAATCTGCAATTGTTTAATAATAAAAAAAAACATTTATATAAATGGATTTGACAAAATGTTCAGCTGCACGGGAAATTCAATGCGCGTGTGTAATATAATATAATTAATATGTAGTGTAAAGATATGTAGGAACTTCTTCTACAATAGAAATCCACGATTAAGTAGAAATGTCATTATCATGCCATTGGGCTAATCTGATGCCCAACGAGTCTCACCATGTTGAGTTTATGGGGTTTAGAAACTCTGTGAAACTCCCTGTCCTGCAGTACCGATCATGCCCACCAGATGTCGGTACTGTGCAGACTCACTCTCTCAGCACAGCCCCCCTGGTCTGAATGAGTCACTTCCATGTGAACGGGGTTAAGTTCAGACAACTGCCTCTCAGGTAGCTCACACGGGGGCTCAAACTCCCCCCACCACAGCACTAGGCACACACACACACACACACACACACACACACACACACACACACACGCGCGCGCGCGCGTGCGTGCGTGCGTGCGTGCGTGTGTGTGTGTGTAAGAAAGGCAGAGACTCCAGAAACCCAGAGTTTTTCCTACCTGCTCAGGTCACATTAGGTTACAGTAATGACGCTCTAAACTTCAAACAGGGATGATGTCATCCACGGCAACTTACTAATAACACTATGACACAGATCATGACTAATGTTATGTTCTGGAGCTGTGTTTTTCCGGGTTAAGAATATCTACAACATTCTGAGCTGTGTTTTTCCGGGTTAAGAATATCTACAACATTCTGAGCCGGTTTTTCCGGGTTAAGAATATCTACAACATTCTGAGCTGTGTTTTTCCGGGTTAAGAATATCTACAACATTCTGAGCCGGTTTTTCCGGGTTAAGAATATCTACAACATTCTGAGCTGTGTTTTTCCGGGTTAGGAATATCTACAACATTCTGAGCTGTGTTTTTCCGGGTTAGGAATATCTACAACATTCTGAGCCGGTTTTTCCGGGTTAAGAATATCTACAACATTCTGAGCTGTGTTTTTCCGGGTTAAGAATATCTACAACATTCTGAGCTGTGTTTTTCCGGGTTAAGAATATCTACAACATTCTGAGCTGTGTTTTTCCGGGTTAAGAATATCTACAACATTCTGAGCTGTGTTTTTCCGGGTTAGGAATATCTACAACATTCTGAGCCGGTTTTTCCGGGTTAAGAATATCTACAACATTCTGAGCTGTGTTTTTCCGGGTTAAGAATATCTACAACATTCTGAGCTGTGTTTTTCCGGGTTAAGAATATCTACAACATTCTGAGCTGTGTTTTTCCGGGTTAAGAATATCTACAACATTCTGAGCTGTGTTTTTCCGGGTTAAGAATATCTACAACATTCTGAGCTGTGTTTTTCCGGGTTAAGAATATCTACAACATTCTGAGCCGGTTTTTCCGGGTTAAGAATATCTACAACATTCTGAGCTGTGTTTTTCCGGGTTAAGAATATCTACAACATTCTGAGCTGTGTTTTTCCGGGTTAAGAATATCTACAACATTCTGAGCTGTGTTTTTCCGGGTTAAGAATATCTACAACATTCTGAGCTGTGTTTTTC
>NC_052329.1:2139477-2166977 GCF_016432855.1 Salvelinus namaycush
GAAAGAAAGAGAGAAAGAGAGAGAAAGAGAGAAAGAAAGAGAGAAAGAAAGAGAGAAAGAAAGAGAGAAAGAGAGAAAGAAAGAGAGAAAGAGAGAAAGAAAGAGAGAAAGAGAGAAAGAAAGAGAGAAAGAAAGAAAGAAAGAGAGAAAGAAAGAGAGAAAGAAAGAAAGAAAGAAAGAAAGAGAGAAAGAAAGAGAGAAAGAAAGAAAGAAAGAAAGAAAGAAAGAAAGAAAGAAAGAAAGAAAGAGAGAAGAAGTAGGCCGATACCAGCTAATGATCAAAATCCAGAAAAGAGACGTTAAATTCTACAACCACCTAAAAGGAAGTGATTCCCAAACCTTCCATAACAAAGCCATCACCTACAGAGAGATGAACCTGGAGAAGAGTCCCCTAAGCAAACTGGTCCTGGGGCTCTGTTCACAAACACACCCCACAGAGCCCCAGGACAGCAGCACAATTAGACCCAAGCAAATCATGAAAAAAAAAAAAGTGAATTACTTGACACATTGGAAATAATTAACCAAAATACTGAGCAAACTAGAATGCTATTTGGCCCTAAACAGAGAGTACACAGTGGCAGAATACCTGACCACTATGACTGACCCAAACTTAAGGAAATCTTTGACTATGTACAGACTCAGTGAGCATAGCCTTGCTATTGAGAAAGGTCACCGTAGCATGTCTTCTCTTGAGAGCCAGGTCTGCCTATGTACACACTGCCCACACAATGAGGTGGAAACTGAGCTGCACTTCCTAACCTACTTCTAATTGTATGACCATATTAGAGACACATACAGTATTTCTCTCAGATTACACAGACCCATAAAGAATTTGAAAACAAATCCAATTTTGATAAACTCCCATATCTACTGGGTGAAATACCAGTGTACCATCATAGCAGCAAGATTTGTGACCTGTTGTCACAAGAAAAGGTCAACCGGTGGAGACCAAATACCATTGTAAATACAACCTATATTTATGTTTATTTATTTTCCCTTTTGTACTTTAACTATTTGTACATCATTACAACACTGTATATAGATATACTATGACATTTGAAATTGGGTTTTTTAAACTTTTGTGAGTGTAATGTTTACTGTTCATTTTTATTGTTTATTTTACTTTTGTTTATTAATTTCACTTGCTTTGGCAATGTAAACGTGTTTCCCATGCCAATAAAGACCTTCAATTGAATTTGAGAGAGAGTCACCGGTCCCAGGTTTGGCTAGTCTACTGAAACAGAACCTGTCCCAGGCTTGGCTAGTCTACTGAAACAGAACCGGTCCCAGGCTTGGCTAGTCTACTGAAACAGAACCGGTCCCAGGCTTGGCTAGTCTACTGAAACAGAACCGGTCCCAGGCTTGGCTAGTCTACTGAAACAGGGACCGGTCCCAGGCTTGGCTAGTCTACTGAAACAGGGACCGGTCCCAGGCTTGGCTAGTCTACTGAAACAGGGACCGGTCCCAGGCTTGGCCCCCCCCCCCTTACGACCCCTTGGCTAGTCTACTGAAACAGGGACCGGTCCCAGGCTTGGCTAGTCTACTGAAACAGAACCGGTCCCAGGCTTGGCTAGTCTACTGAAACAGAACCGGTCCCAGGCTTGGCTAGTCTACTGAAACAGAACCGGTCCCAGGCTTGGCTAGTCTACTGAAACAGGACCCGGTCCCAGGCTTGGCTAGTCTACTGAAACAGAACCGGTCCCAGGCTTGGCTAGTCTACTGAAACAGGGACCGGTCCCAGGCTTGGCTAGTCTACTGAAACAGGGACCGGTCCCAGGCTTGGCTAGTCTACTGAAACAGGGACCGGTCCCAGGCTTGGCTAGTCTACTGAAACAGAACCAGTCCCAGGCTTGGCTAGTCCACTGAAACAGGGACATTTATTGATCATCTTAGAATTGTGGTTCTGATGACAGATGTCTTAAGTGTTAACTTATTTATTTTTTAACCTTCTTAAAAATATAATTCAAATGCATTTACATTTATCCTTAGATCAAAGATCATTTTTAATCCTGCCTATGTCAAGAAAAACAAATAAATCAATAAGAAAGGATTTTGGGAAGGATAGACAACATTTCAGAGGCTCTACTCTGGTGAATGAAGACACTATAATCAAGATGCTGTGTGTGATAGAGGAGGCGCACACAGAAGACAGGCATGCAGGCAGAGAGGCAGAAAGGGAGGCAGGCAGGTAGAGAGGAAGGCAGAAAGGGAGGCATGCAGGTAGAGAGGAAGGCAGAAAGGGAGGCATGCAGGTAGAGAGGAAGGCAGGCAGAGAGGAAGGAAGGCAGGCAGGCAGAGAGGAAGGAAGGCAGGCAGGCAGAGAGGAAGGCAGGCAGGCAGAGAGGAAGGCAGGCAGAGAGGAAGGAAGGCAGAGAGGAAGGAAGGCAGAGAGGAAGGAAGGCAGGCAGGCAGAGAGGAAGGAAGGCAGGCAGGCAGAGAGGAAGGCAGGCAGGCAGAGAGGAAGGCAGGCAGGCAGAGAGGAAGGCAGGCAGAGAGGAAGGCGTTACCTACATTTGGACTTTGGTAAACATAGCTCTGGCTTTCCCACAGTCCCATTTGTGTACAGAGGCTCTGTGTGTGTGTGTGTAGAGTGGTCAATAAACCTAAAGTATGACAAACACAAACCTGCTCCAAATGAGGCCTCGTTCACACAGAGCCAAGGCACACATTTCAACCTGCACGGTTTAATACATTTCAAAATCACTAAAATAGAAAAGTTAATTAATAATTTTCCCTATTTGAATAATAAGTAAATTCATTATTGCTAAATGCTTTATACATAGCTAACCTGTGTGTGTGTTTATGTGTTGTAACAAATGGACAAATTAAGTCGTATTGTATGCAGGGCTAGCCCCAGGCATAAGCAACATAAATGGTCGCTTAGGGCCCCCGGTCCACTAGTGGACCCGGTCCCAGTGAACTTACTATTGAGAGTATACTAGAATACACCAGTAGTTTCTCTAGTCATGTCAGTCACTCAAATAGGGGCCTACCGAGTGGCGCAGCGGTCTAAGGCACTGCATCTCAGTGCTAGAAGCGTCACCACAGACCCTGGTTCCATTCCAGGCTGTATCACAACCGTCCGTGATTGGGAGTCCCATAGGGCGGCGCACAATTGGCCCAGCGTCATCCGGGTTTGGCCGTCATTGTAAATTAGAATTTGTACTTAAAAGACTTGCCAAGTTAAATAAAGGTTAAATGTAACATTCAAAGATAAAAAATGTCAGTTAACAACATTTACAACGGTAGTTAGTCAAGCGGCCAGCTATCTAAACTAATAATGGACGAGTACCGACCGGACATGCAGGGCAGAGACACAGGGGCCCTGACTTCCAGGGGGCCCTCTGATCTTGTTAGTCATTCTCACTCAGAAGTCATATTAACATGGCAGAAATCATTCAAAATGTGCAGAAATGAAGGAAATCTGCTTTAAAAACTGCAAACACTTCTCCACTCCGTGAAGAGGGGGGCCCCCAACCAAATGTTTTACATAAATGTGCAGCAAATGGGAATGAGAGAGACAGAGAGAAATACCACAGTGTGCTACCACAGCAGCAAGATTTGTGACCTGTTGCCAAAAGAAGAGGGCAACCAGTGAAGAACAAACACCATTGTAAATACAACCCATATTTATATTCATTTATTTTCCCTTTCGTACTACAACTATTTGCACATCGTTACAACACTAATGTCTATATTCCAAATTTCTGATTGTTTATTTCCCTTTTGTTTATTATCTATTTCACCTGCTTTGGCAATGTAAACATATTTTTTCCTTCTTCGCATACAGTTGAAATCGGAAGTTTACATACACCTTAGCCAAATACATTTTTTTTTTTAAATCACAATTCCTGACATTTAGTCCTTGTAAAAAGTCCGTCTTAGGTCAGTTAGGATCATCACTTTATTTTAAGAATGTGAAATGTCAGAATAATAGTAGAGAGAATGATTTATTTCAGCTTTTATTTCTTTCATCACATTCCCAGTGGGTCAGAAGTTTACATACACTCAATTAGTATTTGGTAGCTATGCCTTTACATTGTTTAACTTGGGACAAACATTTCTGGTAGCCTTCCACAAGCTTCCCACAATAAGTTGGGTGAATTTTGTCCCATTCCTCCTGACAGAGCTGGTGTAACTGAGTCTGGTTTGTAGGCTTCCTTGCTCGCACACGCTTTTTCAGTTCTGCCCACATATTTTCTATAGGATTGAGGTCAGGGCTTTGTGATGGCCACTCCAATACCTTGACTTTGTTGTCCTTAAGCCATTTTGCCACAACTTTGGAAGAATGCTTGGGGTCATTGTCCATTTGGAAGACACATTTGCGACCAAGCTTTAACTTCCTGACTGATGTCTTGAGATGTTGCTTCAATATATCCACATAATTTTCTTTCCTCATGATGCCATCTATTTTGTTAAGTGCACCAGTCGCTCCTGCAGCAAAGCACCCACACAACATGATGCTGCCACCCCCGTGCTTCACGGTTGGGATTGTGTTCTTCGGCTTGCAAGCCTCCCCCTTTATCCTCCAAACATAACAATGGTCATTATGGTGAAACAGTTCTATTTTTGTTTCATCAGACCAGAGGACATGTCTCCAAAAAGTACGATCTTTGTCTCCATGTGCAGTTGCAAACCGTAGTCTGGCTTTTTTATGGCTGTTTTGGAGCAGTGGCTTCTTCCTTGCTGAGCTGCCTTTCAGGTTATGTCGATATAGGACTCATTTTACTGTGGATATAGATACTTTTGTACCGGTTTCCTTCAGCAAATTTCACAAGGTCCTTTACTGTTGTTCTGTGATTGATTTGCACTTTTCGCACCAAAGTACGTTCATCTCTAGGAGACAGAATGTGTCTCCTTCCTGAGCGGTGTGACGGCTGCGTGGTCCCATGGTGTTTATACTTGCGAATTATTGTTTGTACAGATGAACGTGGTACCTTCAAGTGTTTGGATACTGCTCCCAAGGATCAACCAGACTTGTGGAGGTCTACAAATTTTTACTGATGTCTTGGCTGATTTCTTTTGATTTTCCCATGATGTCAAGCAAAGAGGCACGGAGTTTGAAAGTAGGCCTTGAAATACATCCACAGGTACAACTCTAATTGACTCAAATGATTTCAATTAGCCTATCAGAAGCTTCTAAAACCATGATATAATTTTCTGGAATTTTCCAAGCTGTTTAAAGGCCCAGTCAACTTAGTGTATGTAAACGTCTGACCCACTGGAATTGTGATACAGTGCACTATAAGCAGAGGTAGACCGATTATGATTTTTCAACGCCGATACCAATTATTGGAGGACCAAAAAAAGCCGATACTGATTAATCGACCGATTTATATATATATATAATAATGACAATTACAACAATACTGAATGAACAATTTTATTTTAACTTAATATAATACATAAATAAACATCTATTTAGTCTCAAATAAATAATGAAACATGTTCAATTTGGTTTAAATAATGCAAAAACACAGTGTTTGAGAAGAGAGTAAAAGTGCAATATGTGCCATGTAAAAAAGCTAACATTTAAGTTCCTTGCTCAGAACATGAGAACATATGAAAGCTGGTGGTTCCTATTAACATGAGTCTTCAATATTTTTAGGTTTTAGGTTGTTTTAGGTTGTCGTTATTATAGGACTATTTCTCTCTATACCATTTGTATTTCATATACCTTTGACTATTGGATGTTCTAATAGGTACTATAGTATTGCCAGCCTAATCTCGGGAGTTGGTAGGCTTGAAGTCATAAGCTGTGCTTGAAGCATTGCGAAGAGATCCTGGCAAACGCAGGAAAGTACTGTTTAAATGAATGCTTACGAGCCTGCTACTGCCTACCACCGCTCAGTCAAACTGCTCTATCAAATATTAAATTAGACTTAATTATAATATAATAAACACACAGAAATACGAGCCTTTGGTCATTAATATGGTAAAATCCGGAAACTATCATCTCGAAAACAAAACATTTATTCTTTCAGTGAAATACAGAACCGTTCCGTATTTTATCTAACGGGTGGCATCCCTAAGTCTAAATATTCCTGTTACATTGCACAACCTTCAATGTTATGTCATAATTACGTAAAATTCTGGCAAATTAATTACGGTCTTTGTTAGGAAGAAATGGTCTTCACACAGTTCGCAACGAGCCAGGCGGCCCAAACTGCTGCATATACCCTGACTCTGCTTACAAAGAACGCAAGAGAAATTACACAATTTCCCTAGTTAATATTGCCTGCTAACACAAATTTCTTTTAACTCAATACGTAGGTTTAAAAATATATTATTGTGTATTGATTTTAAGAAAGGCATTGATGTTTATGGTTATTATCTACTTTGTGCATGACGTGGTCATTGTCCTGTTGGAAGGTGAACGTTCACCCCAGTCTGAGGTCCAGACCGCTCTGGAGCAGGTTTTCATCAAGGATATCGCTGTACTTTGCTCAGTTCATCTTTCCCTCGATCCTGACTAGTCTCCAAGTCCCTGCTGCTGAAAAACATCCCCACAGCATGATTATGCCACCACCATGCTTCACCGTAGGGATGGTGCCAGGTTCCTCCAGAGGTGACGCTTGGCATTCAGGCTAAAGAGTTAAATGTTGGTTTAATCAGACCAGAGAATCTTGTTTCTCATAGTCTGAGAGTCTTTAGGTGACTTTTGGCAAACGCCAAGCGGGCTGTCATGTGCCTTTTACTGAGGAGTGGCTTCTGTCTGGCCACTCTACCATAAAGGCCTGATTGATGGAGTGCTGCAGAGATGGTTGTCCTTCTGGAAGGTTCTCGCATCTCCACAGAGGAACTCTGGAGCTCTGTCAAGAGTCGCAATCGGGTTGTTGGTCACCTCCCTGACCAAGGCCCTTCTCTCCCAATTGCTCAGTTTGGCCAGGTGGCCAGCTCTAGGAAGAGTCTTGGTGGTTCCAAACTTCTTCCATTTAAGAATGATGGAGGCCACTGTGTTCTTGGGGACATTCAATGCTGAAACAATGTTTTGGTACCCTTCCCCAGATCTGTGCCTCAACACAATCCTGTCTCGGAGCTCTACGGACTCTTCCTTCGACCTCATGACATGGTTTTTGCTCTGACATGCACTGTCAACTGTGGGACCTTATATAATCATGTCCAATCAATTGAATTTACCACAGGTGGACTCCAATCAAGTTGTAGAAACATCTCAAGGATGATCAATGGAAACACCTGAGCTCAATTTCGAGTCTCATAGCAAAGGGTCTGAAAACGTATGTTAAAAATTTGCTAAAATTTATACAAACCTGTTTTTGCTTTGTCATTATGGGGTACTGTGTGTAGATAAATGAGGAAAATCCATTTTAGACTAACGCTGTAACGTAACAAAATGTGGAAAAAGTCAAGGGGTCTGAATACTTTCCCGAAGGCACTGTATGATCATGAACCAGTTTATTAACTCTCTACGATGTAACATCTCTAAATGAGTTACATTCAACACTTGAAGACAAAGTGTCCAATCCAAAACATATCTTTTGACCAAAATATGGGTAAAATACTGTATGTTAATTGTGTTAAAATGTTGAATCCTCCAAACATCATGTCTCATAATCTGTTCAAAAGTTATTGGAGTTTTTACCCTTTTAGGATGACCAGATTAGGGTGACTAAAGGCCAGAGATTTTTTTTGAAAAAAAAAAATCTGGGAAATTACCTTCTGTCAACTAGGCTGTGTGCAATCAATAACGTATGCTCTCAATGGGATTTGATAGGAGTGAAGCCAAATCCAAGATGGCTTCCTTTGACACTTTTTATTTTTTTGGTGCACCAGGACCATTCACAGTTTAGCTCAACTCTGATTGGCTAATTTTTTAAAACGTGTTTTTTTTGTCAAGGGAGGCCAGATGCTCGCTGCTCGCTGGATGTATTAGGCTATGCAACCCAACTTTAGCTATAATGTTATCTATAATGATTCAGCACATGAAGAATCATATTTGTTTTGGTAAAAAGTATTTTATAACATAAGGAAGTTAAATTGAATCAACAAAGTGTGTTTTCACCCACTGTGAGCAGTGTGGGAGGACACCCTAGATATAGACTAGCAGTTGAGCCAGGAGAAGATGTGAATGAGGCAGGTCAGAAATGAAGATGTGAATGAGGCTGGTCATAAATGAAGATGTGAATGAGGCTGGTCATACATGAAGATGTGAATGAGGCTGGTCATACATGAAGATGTGAATGAGGCTGGTCATACATGAAGATGTGAATGAGGCTGGTCATACATGAAGATGTGAATGAGGCTGGTCATACATGAAGATGTGAATGAGGCTGGTCATACATGAAGATGTGAATGAGGCTGGTCATACATGAAGATGTGAATGAGGCAGGTCATACATGAAGATGTGAATGAGGCAGGTCATACATGAAGATGTGAATGAGGCAGGTCATACATGAAGATGTGAATGAGGCAGGTCATGAAGCAGGTCAGAAATGAAGATGTGAATGAGGCTGGTCATGAGGCAGGTCATAAATTAAGATGTGAATGAGGCAGGTCATGAGGCAGGTCATAAATGAAGATGTGAATGAGGCAGGTCATGAGGCAGGTCAGAAATGAAGATGTGAATGAGGCAGGTCATGAGGCAGGTCATAAATGAAGATGTGAATGAGGCAGGTCATAAATGAAGATGTGAATGAGGCTGGTCAGAAATGAAGATGTGAATGAGGCAGGTCAGAAATGAAGATGTGAATGAGGCAGGTCATGAGGCAGGTCATAAATGAAGATGTGAATGAGGCAGGTCATAAATGAAGATGTGAATGAGGCAGGTCATAAATGAAGATGTGAATGAGGCAGGTCATAAATGAAGATGTGAATGAGGCAGGTCATAAATGAAGATGTGAATGAGGCAGGTCATAAATGAAGATGTGAATGAGGCAGGTCATAAATGAAGATGTGAATGAGGCAGGTCATAAATGAAGATGTGAATGAGGCAGGTCATAAATGAAAAATAAATCATAGTATATTATGTGTGAAAAGAATAACATGTTTATTCTAACATTATAACACCAGAGTTGGGACACTGTGGTCAAAAGAGTTGGACACAGAAAAACCTAACTTTTCTAAAATAATCACACACAAAAAAAATGGACTGTGCACAAAGTAGCCTAACAATCCTTTGAAACAGCTTGTATAAAGTCAGAACCCATTGTCTACACTCTACACCAGACCAGCATGGTTCAAAACCAGCATGTATTATTGGATTTTTGAAATGTAAAAATGGACTATGTGTCTCCAATCAGAAGGCAGTTGTTTGACCCCTGGGACGGGGTCACAGAATAGCTGCACCCTCCAGGCCTTACTCTCCTTTAAGCCATGTGTGTCCCAAATGGCACCCTATTCCCTATGTAGTGCCCCTATGGGCCCTGGTCACAAGTAGTGCACTATGTAGGGAATAGGGTGCCATTTGGGTGGTAGCCCAGGGCTTCCCATAGGTTTCCCATGGAGAGTAGATCCCTGTTGAAGGCTGTGTTTAATAAGCCAGAGGAAGCACTGATTAGCCTTTCTATTCCAGCAGAGCAGCTCATTTAGAATCCTTCATTAGTGTATGACCCTGCCCTGCCCCCCACCACCACGTCTACCCCTGGTGTGGCCTGCTAGCCAGCCCTGCCCCCACCACCACGTCTACCCCTGGTGTGGCCTGCTAGCCAGCCCTGCCCCCCACCACCACGTCTACCCCTGGTGTGGCCTGCTAGCCAGCCCTGCCCCCCACCACCACGTCTACCCCTGGTGTGGCCTGCTAGCCAGCCCTGCCCCCCACCACCACGTCTACCCCTGGTGTGGCCTGCTAGCCAGCCCTGCCCCCCACCACCACGTCTACCCCTGGTGTGGCCTGCTAGCCAGCCCTGCCCCCCACCACCACGTCTACCCCTGGTGTGGCCTGCTAGCCAGCCCTGCCCCCCACCACCACGTCTACCCCTGGTGTGGCCTGCTAGCCAGCCCTGCCCCCCACCACCACGTCTACCCCTGGTGTGGCCTGCTAGCCAGCCCTGCCCCCCACCACCACGTCTACCCCTGGTGTGGCCTGCTAGCCAGCCCTGCCCCCTTTCTCCACCCTAGTCCTGAGAGCCCTGACCCAGACCCCACCTCCACCCTGCCCCTCCCCATCCCAACACCACAACTACTACTACCGCCAAACAAGGTGACCCCACCTCCCCCTGCCCTCCCCCCTGCCGTTGTAAATCAAAGGCCACAGCAAACTGCTGGAAGAAAGAACAGGAAAGGTCAACACACCATGCTGACATTTTCCCAATGGCTCCCTCTTTCCCTCTCCTTCTCTCCCCCTCTCCCTCTCTTTCCCTCTCCTTCTCTCCCTCTTTCCCTCTCCTTCTCACCCCCTCTCCTTCTCACCCCCTCTCCCTCTCAATTCAATTGGATTTATTGGCATGGGAAACATATGTTTACAAATCAAATGTTATTTGTCACATGCGCTGAATACAACAGGTGTTGACCTTACTGTGAAATGCTTACTGAAAAGCTTTTAAACAACAATGTAGTTCAAGAAATAGAGTTAAGAAAATATTTACTAAATAAACTTAAATTAAAAAAAGTTACACAAGAAAATTACAGAACAATAACAAGGCAATATACAGGGGGTACCGGTACCGAGTCAATGTGCGGGAGGGTACAGGTTAGTCGAGGTAATTTGTAAAGTGACTATCCATAGATAATAAACAGTGAGTAGTAGCAGTGTAAAAACAAAAGGGGGGAGGGGTGTCAATGTAAATAGTCCGGTGGCCATTTGATTAATTGTTCAGCTGTCTAATGGCTTGGGGGGTAGGAGTTGTTAAGTAGCATTTTGGACCTGGACTTGGCGCTCCGGTACCGCTTGCTGTGCGGTAGCAGAGAGAACAGTCTATGACTTGGGTGACTGGAATCTGACAAATTTTTGGGCCTTCCTCTGACACTGCCTAGTATATATGTCCTGGATGTCAAGAAGTGAAATAAAAAAGAAACAAAAGGAAAATAAACAATAAAAAATGTACAGTAACCATTAAACTCACAAAAGTTTTCAACTGTTATATTATTGGTAATGTTATAATGATGTGCAAACAGTTGAAGTATGAAATGCAAAATAAATAAACAAACATATGGGTTGTATTTATGGTGTTTGTTCTTCACTGGTTGCTCTTTTCTTGTGGCAACAGGTCACAAATCTTGCTACTGTAATGTCACACTGTGGTATTTCACCCAGTAGATATGGGAGTTTATCAAAATTGGATTTCTTTACGGGTCTGTGTAATCTGAGTGAAATATTTGTCTCTAATATGGTCAAACATTTGGCAAGTGGTTAGGAAGTGCAGCTCGGTATCCACCTCATTTTGTGGGCAGTGTGCACATAGCCTGTCTTCTCTTTAGAGCCATGTCTGCCTACACGGCCTTTCTCAATAGCAAGGCTAGGCTCACTGAGTCTGTACATAGTTAAAGCCTTCCTTAAATTTGGGCCAGTCACATTGGTCAGGTATTCTGCCACTGTGTACTCTCTGTTTAGGGCCAAATAACATTCTAGTTTGCTCTGGTTTTTTGTTGATTCTTTCCCATGTGTCAAGTAATTATCTTTTTGTGTTTGTGAGCCGAGTCCCGTACCAGCTGGCAGAGGGGACTCTTCTCCAGGTGAACCTCTCTGTAGGTGAGGGCATTGTTATGGAAGGTTTGAGAATCACTTCTTTTTATGAGGTTGTAGAATTGAATTTATATTTTCTGGATTTTGAACATTTGCAGGAATCGTCCTAATTATATCAGATCTCAATTTGGTGTTTGTCCCATTTTGTGAATTCTTGGTTGGTGAGTGGACACCAGACCTCACAACCATAAAGGGCAATGGGCTCCAAAACGTATTCAAATATTTTAAGCCAGGATGTCAAATTGTATGTTCCTTTTGATGGTAGAAAGCCCTTCTCTCAGATCTCTCACAGCCTTGTGGATGTTACCTGCGGTGCTGATGGTTAGACCGAGGTATGTATAGTTTTGTGTGTGCTCTAGGTCAGCGGTGTCTAGATAGAATTAGTATTTATGGTCCTGGCAACTGGACCTTTTTTTGGAACACTATTATTTTTGTCTTACTGAGATTTACTGTCAGGGCCCAGGTCTGACAGAATCTGTGCAGAAGATCTAGGTGCTGCTGTAGGCCCTCCTTGGTTGGGGACAGAAGCACCAGATCACCAGCAAACAGGAGACTTCATATTCTAGTAGGGTGAAGCTGTTTGCTGCAGACTGTTCAAGTGCCCTCGCCAATTTTTTTATATAGCAGACCTTCATGCCACATTGAGTCAAAGGCTTTTTTGAAATCAACAAAGAATGAGAAGACTGTTAGTTAGGGTGTGCAGGGTGAATACGTGGTCTGTCATAATTTGGTAAAAAGCCAATTTGACATTTGTTCAGGATATTGTTTTCACTGAGGAAATGTACAAGTCTGCTGTTAATGATAAAGCAGAGGATTTTCCCAAGGTTGCTGTTGTTACATATCCCACGGCAGTTATTTGGGGTGAATTTGTCTCCACTTTTGTGGATTGGGGTGATCAGACCTTGGTTAAAAATATTGGGGAAGATGCCAGACCGGAGGATGATGTTAAATGGTTTAAGTATAGCCAATTGGAATTTGTGGTCTGTGTATTTTATAATTTCATTGAGGATACCATCAACACCACAGGCCTTTTGGGGTTGGAGGGTTTGTACTTTTTGTCCTGTAGTTCATTCAATGTAATTGGAGAATGCAGTGGGTTCTGGTAGTCTTTAATAGTTGACTAAGATTTGCCAATACATCGCCGTTTTGGATAGATAACTCTTTGTATTGTTGTGTGTTTAGAGTTTTCCAATTTTCCCAGAAGTGGTTAGAGTCTATGGATTCTTCAATTACATTGAGCTGATTTCTGACGTGCAGTTCCTTCTTTTTTCTTATTTCTGTATTTCTGTATTGTTTTAGTGATTCACCAAAGTGAAGGCTCAAGTTTTCTTGTTCTGGGTCTCTGTGGTTTTGGTTGGATAGGTTTCTCAATTCCTTTCTTAGGTTTTTGCATTCTTCATAAAAACCATGTCATTATTGTTCATTTTCTTAGGTAATTTTCTCTCTCTTCCTATCTCCCCCTCCCTCAGCACTGCTGTGGGGTTTATAATGAAACCAGCAAGACAAACTCGGAACAAGAGGCTGGAGACTGCTCAATCACTCACTATCACCCATTCAACAACTACATCCCCCGCTGACAGAACCCAAACTGAAACTATAATCAATGCTGTCTGTTCTCAGTGTTCTGTTGCTGTAAGAGCCCTATGTTGCTTCCCAAATGGTACCCTATTCCCTATGTAGTGCACTACTTTTGACCAGTATGCACTACTTAGGGAATAGGGTACCAATTTGGACTCATACGGTATCTGGTCAAATAATAACACTACTTAGAACTTACTATATATTCTATAACATCTATAACATCTAATTCAACTAAATACAAAGTCCATGTGTTTATCTCCTAGCTACAAAAACAAACCAGTCAGTCAATTAAAAAGGAGGCGTCCATGTTGTCCCCTCTCACCTCTATCTTTACACAAGTGGCGATCGGTGCCGTTTAAGATGAGGGAGGACGATTTGTTTTTTTAACGAGCAAATGGCCTTATTTCTATTACAGCATATTGGATGACTGTCATTCATATTCCATTCAAATCACATTATATTTGTCAAATGCTTGGTAAACAACAGGTGTGGACTAAGTGAAAGACTTACTGACGGGCCCTTCCCAACAATGCAGAGAGAAAGATAATAGAGAACTAATAGAAAAGTAAAACAAGTAATAATGAAAGTAGTAATAGACACATAATGAGTAATGATAACTTGGAGATACAGTGTCTTTTATAGAGACATGTCTGTATTTCATGTTCAATAAATTTGCACAAAATTCAAAAAAACATGTTTTCACTTTGTTATTATGGTGTATTGTGTGTAGATGGGTGAGAGAAAAACGATCTATGAAATCCATGTTGAATTCAGGCTGCAACACAACAACATGTGGACTAAGTCCAGGGGTATGAAGACCTTCTGAAGGCTCCAGCGCCAACTGAATTTTTCGCCCAGTTCAATGTAACAGTGATAGGTTTAGGCTACTACATGATACTAGAATGTTCCGTAGGTGCACACAGGTCGAGAGACAAGTTGGAGTAGTCAAGGTGACAGACAGTGACATATTCAATTCCAACTTGCACACTCTTACCTGCATCTAGCTGACCTGGGGTGTAATCATTAGAACAAACAGTTGTGTTTTGCAACTAAAACGAGAGTTTTTATTGAACAAATTCAGGTAGGTCCATCCCCGTTTCATTCTGTTTAAGAAACGTTTAGCAAAATAATTGGTGGAATGAATACACCCCTGATCAGCCGCACACACAGTTCACTTTTAAAGCAGCCACATACAGCAGCATCACTTTGCTCGTTGTATAATTCCTTCTCGCATCTATTTGCTCTCCTCACCTTTTCCCCTTTGCTTGTGGAATTTAGTGCACAACACAACAGCTTTCTGTGACCAGGTAAAAATAACTCTCCAAGCCAAAACTTTTATATCATAACCGCTAACCAGCCTACCATATTAACTTTACAGTCAACAAACTAGAACGAACGCTTTAGTAAACCCACAATCCAATCGTACAATCACAAAGTACAGCGTACAGCAGTTTAGCAGTTACACCGACGGGCCCCGGTGGCAATAAATAAATAAAACGGAAAGCTTACCTTGACTTGGAAGAGTTTCAGTGTTGGATAGCCTTAGCCAGCTAGCTAACATAAACAGCATTCCACTCTGTTTGAGTGAGATTGTTGAGTAGGCTAGCTAGCTAAGTATGCTAAACTTAGTTAGCTAAACTAAGATGAAAGATCTGCAACATGCAATAATTTCAAAGATATCACTGAGTTACAGTTCATATGAGGAAATAAGCCAATTGAAATAAATTGATGGTGAGGATGACGAGCACGCAGATGAACTTCCCTGAGACGGTTTCTGACAGTTTGTGCAGAAATTCTTCAGTTGTGCGTTAGTTCACAGTTTCATCAGCTGTCCAGGTGGCTAGCCTCAGACTATCCCACCGGTGAGGAAGCCAGATGTGAAGGTCCTGGGCTGTCATGGATACACGTGGTCTGCGGGTGTGAGGCCAGTTGGACGTACTGCCAAATTGTCTAAAATGGCGTTGGAGGCGGCTTATGGTAGAGAAATTAACATTAAATTATCTGGCAACAGCTCTGGTGGACATTCCTGCAGTCAGCATGCCAAATGCACACTCTCTCAAAACTTGATACAACTGTAGCATTGTGTTGTGTGACAAAACTGCACATTTAAGAGTGGCCTTTTATTGTCCCCAGCACAAGGTGCACCTGTGTAAGGATCATGCTGATTAATCAGCTTCTTGATATGCCACACCTGTCAGGTGGATGGATTATCTTAGCAAAGGAGAAATGCTCACTAACAGGGATGTAAACAAATTTGTGCACAAGATTTGAGAGAAATAATCTTTCTGTTCGTATGGAACATTTCTGGGATCTTTTATTTCAGCTCATAAAACATGGGACCAACACTTTACATGTTGCGTTTATATTTTTGTTCAGTATACTATATTTTAATAAAAAAATAGTTTTTTTAATGTTTCACTATTTAAAATGTTATGATATTCACTAAGTTGTATGGTCCTCCCATTCCTCCTCTGAGCAGCCTCCACTGCTTTACACTTCATCGCAGGCATTTGTCTATTTTGGTCCGGCTCACATGAGCCTCCCTCCACCACTCCACAGGGCCAAGACGCTCTGCTTTCCTCTGCTCTGTTCTGCCTGAATACAGCTCAGTGTTTCTCTGCTCCCTGGTCGTCGGGACAAAGGGAGGGCCAGGCCAGCAGATCAGAATACGTCTCAAATGGCACCTTATTCCCTATATAGTGCACTACTTTAGACCAGAGCCCTATTCCCTATATAGTGCACTACTTTAGACCAGAGCCCTATTCCCTATATAGTGAACTACTTTAGACCAGAGCCCTATTCCCTATATAGTGCACTACTTTAGACCAGAGCCCTATTCCCTATATAGTGCACTACTTTAGACCAGAGCCCTATTCCCTATATAGTGCACTACTTTAGACCAGAGCACCCTATTCCCTATGTAGTGCACTACTTTGGACCAGAGCACCCTATTCCCTATGTAGTGCACTACTTTGGACCAGAGCACCCTATTCCCTATGTAGTGCACTACTTTGGACCAGAGCACCCTATTCCCTATGTAGTGCACTACTTTGGACCAGAGCACCCTATTCCCTATGTAGTGCACTACTTTGGACCAGAGCACCCTATTCCCTATGTAGTGCACTACTTTGGCCCCAGAGCTGCTCCAGTCTTGGCCCAGTCCTCTCCCTCTTCTTTCTGAGCTCCACATGGCAGAGTCCATTCAACTCCATTGACACAAAGCTGCCTGCCGCGGCAGCCATCACAGTAGCGTCATCATTGATGAAGGAAACTAAAAGGGAAACTTGCTTCAAAACCAGTGGGTCATCATGCAGCAGCCACAGCTATATGAGTCACCAGTGGGTCATCATGCAGCAGCCACAGCTATATGAGTCACCAGTGGGTCACCATGCAGCAGCCACAGCTTTATGAGTCACCAGTGGGTCACCATGCAGCAGCCACAGCTTTATGAGTCACCAGTGGGTCACCATGCAGCAGCCACAGCTTTATGAGTCACCAGTGGGTCACCATGAAGCAGCCACAGCTTTATGAGTCACCAGTGGGTCACCATGCAGCAGTCACAGCTTTATGAGTCACCAGTGGGTCACCATGCAGCAGCCACAGCTATATGAGTCACCAGTGGGTCACCATGCAGCAGCCACAGCTATATGAGTCACCAGTGGGTCATCATGCAGCAGCCACAGCTATATGAGTCACCAGTGGGTCATCATGCAGCAGCCACAGCTTTATGAGTCACCAGTGGGTCACCATGCAGCAGCCACAGCTATATGAGTCACCAGTGGGTCACCATGCAGCAGCCACAGCTATATGAGTCACCAGTGGGTCATCATGCAGCAGCCACAGCTTTATGAGTCACCAGTGGGTCACCATGCAGCAGCCACAGCTTTATGAGTCACCAGTGGGTCATCATGCAGCAGCCACAGCTTTATGAGTCACCAGTGGGTCACCATGCAGCAGCCACAGCTATATGAGTCACCAGTGGGTCACCATGCAGCAGTCACAGCTATATGAGTCACTGGAGTTACCTCCTCCATATATAGCCCATCGGGCTCTGGTCAAAAGTAGTGCACTATATAGGGTGTAATTTGAGACACACTCTGGGACGTTCACACTGGGACGTTCACACTAGGACGTTCACACTGGGACGTCGAACACCGGGACGTTCAACACTGAGACGTTCAACACTGAGACGTTCACACTGGGACGTTCACACTGGGACGTCGAACACCGGGACGTTCACACTAGGACGTTCACACTGGGACGTTCACACTGGGACGTTCACACTGGGACGTTCACACTGGGACGTTCACACTTGGACGTTCACACTGGGACGTTCACACTGGGACGTTCACACTGGGACGTCGAACACCGAGACGTTCACACTAGGACGTCGAACACCGAGACGTTCACACTAGGACGTTCACACCAGGACGTTCACACTAGGACGTTCACACTAGGACGTTCACACTGGGACGTTCACACTGGGACGTTCACACTAGGACGTTCACACTAGGACGTTCACACTGGGACGTTCACACTGGGACGTCGAACACCGAGACGTTCACACTGGGACGTCGAACACCGAGACGTTCAACACTGGGACGTTCACACTGGGACGTTCAACACTGGGACGTTCACACTGGGACGTTGAACACCGAGACGTTCACACTGGGACGTTGAACACCGAGACGTTCAACACTGGGACGTTCACACTGAGACGTCGAACACCGAGACGTTCACACTAGGACATTCACACTGGGACGTTCACACTGGGACGTTCACACTGGGACGTTCAACACCGAGACGTTCAACACTGGGACGTTCACACTGAGACGTTCACACTGGGATGTTCACACTAGGACGTTCACACTAGGACGTTCACACTGGGACGTTGAACACCGAGACGTTCACACTGGGACGTTGAACACCGAGACGTTCAACACTGGGACGTTCACACTGAGACGTCGAACACCGAGACGTTCACACTAGGACATTCACACTGGGACGTTCACACTGGGACGTTCACACTGGGACGTTCACACTGGGACGTTCACACTGGGACGTTCAACACTGGGACGTTCAACACTGAGACGTTCACACTGGGATGTTCACACTAGGACGTTCACACTAGGACGTTCACACTGGGATGTTCACACTGGGACGTCGAACACCGAGACGTTCACACTGGGACGTCGAACACTGAGACGTTCACACTGAGACGTTCACACTGAGACGTTCACACTGGGACGTTCACACTGGGACGTTCAACACTGGGACGTTCAACACTGGGACGTTCAACACTGGGACGTTCAACACTGGGACGTTCAACACTGGGACGTTCAACACTGGGACGTTCAACACTGGGACGTTCACTCTGGGACGTCGAACACCGGGACGTTCACACTAGGACGTTCACACTGGGACGTTCACACTGGGACGTTCACACTGGGACGTTCACACTGGGACGTTCACACTGGGACGTTCACACTGGGACGTTCACACTGGGACGTTCAACACTGGGACGTTCACACTGAGACGTTCACACTGAGACGTTCACACTGAGACGTTCACACTGGGACGTTCACACTGGGACGTTCAACACTGAGACGTTCACACTGGGACGTTCACACTGGGACGTTCAACACTGAGACGTTCAACACTGAGACGTTCAACACTGAGACGTTCACACTGAGACGTTCAACACTGAGACGTTCACACTAGGACGTTCACACTGAGACGTCGAACACTGAGACGTTCACACTAGGACGTTCACACTAGGACGTCGAACACTGAGACGTTCACACTAGGACGTTCACACTGAGACGTCGAACACTGGGACGTTCACACTGGGACGTTCACACTGAGACGTTCACACTGGGACGTTCACACTGGGACGTTCACACTGGGACGTTCAACACTGAGACGTTCAACACTGAGACGTTCACACTGGGACGTTCACACTGAGACGTTCACACCGAGACGTTCACACTGAGACGTTCACACTGGGACGTTGAACACCGAGACGTTCAACACTGGGACGTTCAACACTGGGACGTTCACACTAGGACGTTCACACTGAGACGTTCACACTGAGACGTTCACACTGAGACGTTCACACTGGGACGTTCAACACTGGGACGTTCACACTGGGACGTTCACACTGGGACGTTCACACTGGGACGTTCAACACTAGGACGTTCACACTGGGACGTTCACACTGGGACGTTCAACACTGGGACGTTCACACTGAGACGTTCACACTGGGACGTTCAACACTGGGACGTTCACACTGGGACGTTCACACTGGGACGTTCACACTGGGACGTTCACACTGGGACGTTCAACACTGGGACGTTCAACACTGAGACGTTCAACACTGAGACGTTCACACTGGGACGTTCACACTGGGACGTTCACACTGGGACGTTCAACACTGGGACGTTCACACTGGGACGTTCAACACTGGGACGTTCAACACTGGGACGTTCAACACTGAGACGTTCAACACTGGGACGTTCAACACTGAGACGTTCACACTGGGACGTTCAACACCGAGACGTTCAACACCGAGACGTTCAACACCGGGACGTTCACACTGGGACGTTCACACTGGGACGTTCACACCGAGACGTTCACACCGAGACGTTCACACTGGGACGTTCACACTGGGACGTTCACACTGGGACGTTCACACTGGGACGTTCACACTGGGACGTTCACACTGAGAAAACAGGCTCCACTTGGAGCCCTGCAGGCCTGATGAAGGAGATCCAGAATGAGGAAATGTGATGACTAATAAACTGTTTTAAACACCATATCCCAGTCTGTCACCTGAATGAAACGTCAACTCTTTTTGACTCTGTTATTACATCCCTCTCCCCCTCTGTTCTTGCCGCCCTGGGTTGGTCAGACAACCCCTGTTTATAAATAGGAGTGTTTTTTCCAGCAGCTCTGCTGAGGAGGTCTCTTTTCATTTCAGATCGAGTGTCTCTCAACTTTGATGTGCGGCCGATTCGGGAATGTTTTCAGGGCGCCGAGCTCCGTAACACGGACACAGACATGCCTAGCATGGAACGCTGTATTCCCAAAGTGTCACGGCAACAACCTCAGTCTCTGTTATGTCATAACATTCTGTAACATATCACTGAGATAAAACAGTGTAATTACTGAAAAATACATGTCGAGAAAGAATATCAACATTCTCTGAAGATGGCAACTGAATGAATTACCAGAGTTTTGCAGGTTCTCTCTATTTTCAGAAAAGAGAAAACCCAAACGTGACTATGAGGGACAAAGAGGAAGTCATCAAGATGCTCCTACTGAGATTGTGGAAGTAGTTGACCAACCAGAGCAGCTTCCTGTGAGAGAGTTGACCACAAATGTAGCTGGGGTTAACTAACACAAAAAGCCACAACGTCACCATTCAGTGTCCCCAGGGGTGTAAAGTTGTAACGGGTGTCGTCTTTGGATGAGGAATAATCGGACCAAAGCGCAGCGTGGTAAGTGTTCATGCTTTTTATTTAAACTGAACACTATAACAAAGTGAGAAACGAAACCAAAACAGTCCTGTCAGGTGCAGAAACACAAAACAGAAAATAACTACCCACAAAGCATAGGTGGGGAAAAGCTACCTTAGTATGGTTCCCAATCAGAGACAACGATAGTCAGCTGTCCCTGATTGAGAACCATACCCGGCCAAAACATAGAAATACCAAAACATAGAAAAATGAACATAGAATGCCCACCCAAATCACACCCTGACCAAACCAAAATAGAGACATAAAAAGCTCTCTAAGGTCAGGGCGTGACAAAGGTACTTAAGTCGTTTTTTTGTGGGTATCTGTAGTTTACTATTTATGTTTCTGACTACTATTTACGCCACTGCATTTCTCAAGAAAATAATGTACTTTTTACTTCATACATTTTCCCTGACACCTAAAAGTACTCGTTACATTCTGAATACTTAGCAAGACAGGAAAATGGTCCAATTCACACACTTATTAAGAGAACATCCCTGGTCATCCCTACTGCCTCTGATCTGGAGGACTCACTAAACAGAGAACATCCCTGGTCATCTCTACTGCCTCTGATCTGGAGGACTCACTAAACAGAGAACATCCCTGGTCATCCCTACTGCCTCTGATCTGGAGGACTCACTAAACTGAGAACATCCCTGGTCATCCCTACTGCCTCTGATCTGGAGGACTCACCAAACTGAGAACATCCCTGGTCATCCCTACTGCCTCTGATCTGGAGGACTCACTAAACTGAGAACATCCCTGGTCATCCCTACTGCCTCTGATCTGGAGGACTCACAAAACAGAGAACATCCCTGGTCATCCCTACTGCCTCTGATCTGGAGGACTCACTAAACTGAGAACATCCCTGGTCATCCCTACTGCCTCTGATCTGGAGGACTCACTAAACAGAGAACATCCCTGGTCATCCCTACTGCCTCTGATCTGGAGGACTCACTAAACAGAGAACATCCCTGGTCATCCCTACTGCCTCTGATCTGGAGGACTCACTAAACACAATGCTTAGTTTGTAAATTATGTCTGGGTGTTGGAGTGTGCCCCTGGCTATCCATACATTTTAAAAAACAAGAAAATGGTGGTTTGCATAATATAAAGAATTTGAAATTATTTACACTTTTACTTTTGATACTTAAGTACACTCTCCTGAGAGAGTCCGTTTCAGTCCTGAGAGAGTCCGTTTCAGTCCTGACAGAGTCCGTTTCAGTCCTGACAGAGTCCGTTTCAGTCCTGACAGAGTCCGTTTCAGTCCTGACAGAGTCCGTTTCAGTCCTGACAGAGTCCGTTTTGGTCAGTTTCCAAACGTCAGCAGCAGCAGTAGTACTGAGAGTATGTGTGAGTCGTTTTAACTCTCTCTCCCCGTCCCGTCCCCCCCAAACCCCCCTCTGTCTCTTCTCCCTCTCTCTCTCTCTCTCTCTTCTCTCTCTCTGTCTCTCTCTCCCCGTCCCGTCCCCCCCAAACCCCAAGTAACTTACGACACCAGAAGGGTAAAGAGTACTGCCCTAAATGGACCAGATGTGGAACCTAAAAACATCTGATTCTGAAAGGTCTCATTTTATCCACCTACATTTGTGGTTTATCATGTTTACCCACAACCAATTGGGAAGAAAGTCATGGGCCTACATTTTTGAAAACTGATTGAAAACATTTTTGCACATTAAGTAGCCTACATTAACAAGTTTTTAAACTTAAAGTGGCCCAGTCCCTCTAGTACAACCACTATACATCACTAGTTGACCCCCAGTCCCTCTAGTACAACCACTATACATCACTAGTTGACCCCCAGTCCCTCTAATACAACCACTATACATCACTAGTTGACCCCCAGTCCCTCTAATACAACCACTATACATCACTAGTTGACCCCCAGTCCCTCTAATACAACCACTATACATCACTAGTTGACCCCCAGTCCCTCTAATACAACCACTATACATCACTAGTTGACCCCCAGTCCCTCTAATACAACCACTATACATCACTAGTTGACCCCCAGTCCCTCTAGTACAACCACTATACATCACTAGTGGTGTAACCTGATCCCCAGACACTATGTTCCAGCTGTAACCTGATCCCCAGACACTATGTTCCAGCTGTAACCTGATCCCCAGACACTATGTTCCAGCTGTAACCTGATCCCCAGACACTATGTTCCAGCTGTAACCTGATCCCCAGACACTATGTTCCAGCTGTAACCTGATCCCCAGACACTATGTTCCAGCTGTAACCTGATCCCCAGACATTATGTTCCAGCTGTAACCTGATCCCCAGACACTATGTTCCAGCTGTAACCTGATCCCCAGACACTATGTTCCAGCTGTAACCTGATCCCCAGACACTATGTTCCAGCTGTAACCTGATCCCCAGACACTATGTTCCAGCTTTAACCTGATCCCCAGACACTATGTTCCAGCTGTAACCTGATCCCCAGACACTATGTTCCAGCTGTAACCTGATCCCCAGACACTATGTTCCAGCTTTAACCTGATCCCCAAACACTATGTTCCAGCTGTAACCTGATCCCCAGACACTATGTTCCAGCTGTAACCTGATCCCCAGACATTATGTTCCAGCTGTAACCTGATCCCCAGACACTATGTTCCAGCTGTAACCTGATCCCCAGACACTATGTTCCAGCTGTAACCTGATCCTCAGACACTATGTTCCAGCTGTAACCTGATCCCCAGACATTATGTTCCAGCTGTAACCTGATCCCCAGACACTATGTTCCAGCTGTAACCTGATCCCCAGACACTATGTTCCAGCTGTAACCTGATCCCCAGACACTATGTTCCAGCTGTAACCTGATCCCCAGACACTATGTTCCAGCTGTAACCTGATCCCCAGACACTATGTTCCAGCTGTAACCTGATCCCCAGACACTATGTTCCAGCTGTAACCTGATCCCCAGACACTATGTTCCAGCTGTAACCTGATCCCCAGACACTATGTTCCAGCTGTAACCTGAGCCCCAGACACTATGTTCCAGCTGTAACCTGATCCCCAGACACTATGTTCCAGCTGTAACCTGATCCCCAGACACTATGTTCCAGCTGTAACCTGATCCCCAGACACTATGTTCCAGCTGTAACCTGATCCCCAGACATTATGTTCCAGCTGTAACCTGATCCCCAGACACTATGTTCCAGCTGTAACCTGATCCCCAGACACTATGTTCCAGCTGTAACCTGATCCCCAGACACTATGTTCCAGCTGTAACCTGATCCCCAGACACTATGTTCCAGCTGTAACCTGATCCCCAGACACTATGTTCCAGCTGTAACCTGATCCCCAGACACTATGTTCCAGCTGTAACCTGATCCCCAGACACTATGTTCCAGCTTTAACCTGATCCCCAGACACTATGTTCCAGCTGTAACCTGATCCCCAGACACTATGTTCCAGCTGTAACCTGAGCCCCAGACACTATGTTCCAGCTGTAACCTGATCCCCAAACACTATGTTCCAGCTGTAACCTGATCCCCAGACACTATGTTCCAGCTGTAACCTGATCCCCAGACACTATGTTCCAGCTGTAACCTGATCCCCAGACACTATGTTCCAGCTGTAACCTGATCCCCAGACACTATGTTCCAGCTGTAACCTGATCCCCAGACACTATGTTCCAGCTGTATCCTGATCCCCAGACACTATGTTCCAGCTGTAACCTGAGCCCCAGACACTATGTTCCAGCTGTAACCTGATCCCCAGACACTATGTTCCAGCTGTAACCTGATCCCCAGACACTATGTTCCAGCTGTAACCTGATCCCCAGACACTATGTTCCAGCTTTAACCTGATCCCCAGACAGTACACTACCTTTGATCAGGGCCCATAGGGCTGTTATTAGATCTTAATAATATTATTATTACAAAGGTATAGAGAGTTAACATACATAGGGTTATTAAACTTACTTGAGGAAGTATCTCTGTCCAGAGGGTGTCTTGGCCATCTCCCAGCCCGGGGGCAGGGGCATGTCATCTGGGATCTCATAGGACGACTGTCGGAGGTGTGATGGGGGGGCGCCCGCAGGGACCATGCCCAACAGGGGAGACACTGCCCCTAGCTGTAGGGAGGCAGGGGACGAGTGGGCACGCACGTGGTGGGGGGCGATGGCACCAGCCGTACCTGCGTCTGTGCTGGTCTGGATGGAGAGAGGAGGAAGAGAGAGGAGGAGGAGGAGAGGGGAGTCAGGGAAGAGGAGAGTAGGAGAGGGGAGTCAGGGAAGAGGAGAGGAGGAGAGGGGAGTCAGTGAAGAGGAGAGTAGGAGAGGGGAGTCAGTGAAGAGGAGAGTAGGAGAGGGGAGTCAGGGAAGAGGAGAGTAGGAGAGGGGAGTCAGGGAAGAGGAGAGTAGGCGAGGGGAGTCAGGGAAGAGGAGAGTAGGCGAGGGGAGTCAGGGAAGAGGAGAGTAGGCGAGGGGAGTCAGTGAAGAGGAGAGTAGGAGAGGGGAGTCAGGGAAGAGGAGAGTAGGAGAGGGGAGTCAGGGAAGAGGAGAGTAGGAGAGGGGAGTCAGTGAAGAGGAGAGTAGGAGAGGGGAGTCAGGGAAGAGGGGAGTAGGAGAGGGGAGTCAGGGAAGAGGGGAGTAGGAGAGGGGAGTCAGGGAAGAGGAGAGTAGGAGAGGGGAGTCAGGGAAGAGGAGAGTAGGAGAGGGGAGTCAGGGAAGAGGAGAGTAGGAGAGGGGAGTCAGGGAAGAGGAGAGGAGGAGAGGGGAGTCAGGGAAGAGGAGAGTAGGAGAGGGGAGTCAGGGAAGAGGAGAGTAGGCGAGGGGAGTCAGGGAAGAGGAGAGTCAGGGAAGAGGAGAGTAGGAGAGGGGAGTCAGGGAAGAGGAGAGTAGGCGAGGGGAGTCAGGGAAGAGGAGAGTAGGAGAGGGGAGTCAGGGAAGAGGAGAGTCAGGGAAGAGGAGAGTAGGAGAGGGGAGTCAGGGAAGAGGAGAGTAGGCGAGGGGAGTCAGGGAAGAGGAGAGTCAGGGAAGAGGAGAGTAGGAGAGGGGAGTCAGGGAAGTGATTCACTAACTTGTGCATGAGTCACCCAGATTACAGATGGAAAGTTTTTATACAAAACACCTAATTAAATGTTGTTCAATCATGTTCTGCACTATTCACCTCAAAGTAATTAATATAATTCATTATAGTCAAGTTTTATAACAGTTGAGTTTAATAAATAAATAAATTGGTTGTTGTTCCATGCAATAATAACAAACTTTCTGTTCATAAACTTGAATAAAGCAAACATTACGATAATAAGAAGGCCTAGTATCACTGCTCGGTTTCTAAAGCCTGGAGGAGGAGACAAGAGGGCTGCTGCAGCCTGCTAAAGTTGAGCAGGGACAACAACTCTGGAAGTCCCGAAGGCGCATACTCCGACACGTCCATGCCACCGTCAACCGCGCATGCGCACTGTTGGCTCAACTCACTCATTAAAGATCATAAACTGAAAGGGTTAAAAAGTGTAAATGGGCTACGAGTGATTCCACCACATGATTTCCTAAGCTTTTTACTAACATTAAAGGGCATGCATTGTTTAACTAAACCGGCCGGATTCAGTCTACTCAAACTGACCTGTTACAAGCATAGGGCCTCACGCTGCAGTCCATTCCTCGATTTTCTTTCGATTTACTAACAAACGTAACAACTTTATATCAATCTTATAAAGAATATTATGTTCATCTTGGTGTATTAATTAAAAAATACTTTTCGGAAATACAATAAACTGCATTATATCAAGCCTACATAAGATATATCTGTAACTTAAACTTTTGGAATAATTTACATTAATTATAGTAATAGCACGTAGTATTAGTAATATGCCTAACACTTTAAAAAGTTATTCAACAACTCCTGAAAAAGTTAACCTGCTTCAGTCGATGCATCTTGATTTAGGCAACAGAAGATACCTTTTAATGTAATATAATGAACGTGTTGGGACACAGTTGACTAGTAACATGCGTGGGTAAAAGTAAAACAACAGAAGATACCTTTTAATGTAATATAATGAACGTGTTGGGACACAGTTGACTAGTAACATGCGTGGGTAAAAGTAAAACAACAGAAGGGATTTTTCTCTTTATAGTTGGTGAAGTGTCTGGGGGCTTTGTATCTGGGTTGTGTGTGAGGGTGGTCTCTCTCGTCTTACTTGTCTGGAGTGGGACTTTGGCTCTGGCGGTTTGAAGAAGGAATCTGGAAGCTTTCTCATCCTCATTGGGACGGAGGGGGGGACGCTGGTATTTTTCGGGTTCATAACAGCGTTGAAAAGGGTCTCCAGATCCGTCTCCGAGTCTCCCCGGACGTGGATTATCTGGTGACCGGCCGGGGGGTTGTGCTGGCTCGGATCCATGTTTATTCCAACAACAAAAACTATCCCAAAAAGTATTTGCCCGAGAAGGAAAAAAAAAATATGTAGAAAAAGATTCAACTCAAAGAACCAAAAATCTAGTTTTTCGGAGGGCGAAACTCGAAACCTCGATCATCGAAAGTTAAATCAAAGTGAGTCCAAAAGTAAAGTTATGTTCTCCCAACAGTAGGGTTAGCTATCGCAATCACCACAAACAGTACACTTCTTTCTGATGTTTCGGAAGAACACACTGTAAAATATAACAACGCGCATATCTACTCCACTGTATCTGTAACTTTTCCACACAAAAAAAAGAAACACAAATAAAAAAAAGTTAAACGTTTACCTGGCTAAAGTCAAATTACTGCACAGATTTACCTTCGAAAGTTTTTCCCGATTTTTCCATTAAAAAA